>NW_023270615.1:6514890-6737911 GCF_011800145.1 Mirounga leonina | reverse complement strand
ACATCTTGGCTCTTTCCACAGTTTGGCTATTGTGGACATTGCTGCTATAAACATCGGGGTGTATGTACCCCTTCGGATCCCTACTTTTGTATCTTTCACCCACAGGGCTTCTTAAAGCAGAGTGTTGGGTCCTGCCCCAGCATTTCTGATTTAGGGGTCTGGGACATTTCCTATTTCTGAGAAGTTCCCAGGTGATGTTGCTGCTACTGGTCCAGGGACCACACATTGAAAACCATTGCTTGGAAATAGTAACAGCTAACTTTTATTTGGTACTTTCCATGTTCCAACTGTGCTCTGTGAATTCCTTATTTGTATTAGCCCTTTTCATCCTCTTGGCAACCCCAGGATGCAGGCACTTTTGAAGGGTAGCTGAATAAGCCACCCCAAACTCTGCCTCCTGGGCATAAGTTTTATTTTGAGCTGATTATTTGAGAAGCAGCAGGGATGGGAGAAGCTCTGAAGTAGAAGTTACCCTTTTGTAAAAGAAATTTATGCTTATAAAGAAACTCTCCATTTACAAGAGTGTTTTCCTCTGGGTATCCGGAAGAGAAGGATGACTCAGTCACAGAGAGTCTTTTTTTTTTTTTTACTTTTTTATTGTTATGTTAATCCCCATACATTACATCATTAGTTTTAGATATAGTGTTCCATGATTCATTGTTTGTGCATAACACCCAGTGCTCCATGCAGAACGTGCCCTCCTCAATACCCATCACCAGGCTAGCCCATCCTCCCACCCCCCTCCCCTCTAGAACCCTCAGTTTGTTTCTCAGAGTCCATCGTCTCTCACAGTTTGTCCACCCCTCCGATTTCCCCCCCTTCATTCTTCCCCTCCCGCTATCTTCTTTTTTTTCTTAACATATATTGCATTATTTGTTTCAGAGGTACAGACCTGAGATTCAACAGTCTTGCACAATTCACAGCGCTTACCAAAGCACATAACCTACCCAGTGTCTATCACCCAGCCACCCCATACCTCCCACCCCCCACCACTCCAGCATCCCTCAGTTTGTTTCCTGCGATTAAGAATTCCTCATATCAGTGAGGTCATATGATACATGTCTTTCTCTGTTTGACTTATTTCGCTCAGCATAATACCCTCCAGTTCCATCCACGTCGTTGCAAATGGCAAGATCTCATTCCTTTTGATGGCTGCATAATATTCCATTGTAAATATATACCACATCTTCTTTATCCATTCATCTGTCGATGGACATCTTGGCTCTTTCCACAGTTTGGCTATTGTGGACATTGCTGCTATAAACATTGGGGTGCACGTACCCCTTCGAATCCCTACTTCTGTATCTTTGGGGTAAATACCCAAGAGTGCAATTGCTGGATCATATGGTAGCTCTGTTTTCAACTTTTTGAGGAACCTCCATACTGTTTTCCAGAGTGGCTGCACCAGCTTGCATTCCCACCAACAGTGTAGGAGGGTTCCCCTTTCTCCGCATCCCCGCCAACATCTGTCATTTCCTGACTTGTTAATTTTAGCCATTCTGACTGATGTGAGGTGGTATCTCATTGAGGTTTTGATTTGGATTTCCCTGATGCCGAGTGATATTGAGCACTTTTTCATGTGTCTGTTGACCATTTGGATGTCTTCTTTGGAAAAATGTCTGTTCATGTCTTCTGCCCATTTCTTGATTGGATTCTTTGTTCTTTGGGACTCAGTCACAGAGAGTCTTATCAACTGGGAAGGCACCAGGCTTAAATCTGCCTAATAGCTTTATCCATGTTTATCAAGCATTTCCTAATAACTTCCCTGTAACCGGCCTCTGCACACCTTTCTTTCTTTTGTCTCGAGCTGAAGATGGTATTGAAGTCCGAGTTCCGAGTGTCTCCAGAGAGTGACTCGTTTTCCCCTGGGGATCTCTCATGCATCATGAGGCACACATGCGAATAAACTTCTGTTTGTTTCTCTCCTATTCATCTGTCTTTTCCTACAGGGGTCTGAGCTAGAACTCAGAAGACAGAGGGAACATTATTTTCCTCCTTTGTGACATTATTACAAATGAAGAAACTGAGGATTGAGCAAATCAAGTCATTCAACTCAAGGTCACTCAGCCAATAAGCGATAGACTTAGATTGAACCCAGAATTATATCTGATAATGATTTGCTGTGATTTTCCTATTAGTGAATATCCTACCTGCAGGCCCATCACCATTCCAGAAACTACGCTGACAGCACTTTGTTGGTATGTTTTGTGACTAATGTTCCCTGATGTGAACGTTGTTCTTTATGAAAACATTCATATCTTTAGATAGAAATTTACTTTCTCACCAATGAACATTTCTGATTACAGAGAAATTACCAAATCTGCTGACTCATAACAAAAATAAAGAGCATCTACTGTTTAGTCTAAGGCTTGTCGTTTTGGGGGGTGGTGGGAGGAAAGAAGATTGCCACCCACCATTGATCATTTTCACCTTCTTTTATTCAATGGCATTTATAGTACTGTGTATGGAGGTGGTCTTGATTACTTTGTGGAGATCATTTCTTCTACTGTACAGATGGCTCTGCTCAATGTTTAAGGCATCTTGGGGAATAAGGGTATGATCCTGACTCAGGGGAACTTGGCCATGTAAATCACTTTGTTTTAAGTGCTTTGGCCTCTGAACATCTAAAATGGACACCCACTTTATTGGCTTGTTAACTCATTTCTATGGTCACTGAAGGCCCAAGCTACAACTTCATGCCTGACCACACACCAAGGATTTTTTTATTGCTTATATTCCTGGCTTTTTGCCTGTTCTCTTTTCTCTGTCCATAACATGTATGTATAATGTCCAGAATATTCTGTCTCTTTCTCTTATACACACATACACACATGTGCAGCATTTTTCATGGATAAGTTAGATCTGAAATATTTCTTTTTTTTTTTAAGGTTTATTTATTTATTTTAGAGAGATTGCACAGGAGCGGGATCGGGGGGAAGGGCAGAGGGAGAGAGTGAATCCTCAAGTAGACTCCCCACTGAGCATGGAGCCTGACACAGGCCTCGATCCCAGGACCCTGAGATCATGACCTGAGCCGAAATCAAGAGTCAGCAGCTTAACTGACTGAGCCACCCAGGCGCCCCTAGGTCAGAAATATTTCTATGTTCTGAAGCTAAGTATAAAACATCTCCTCTGACCATGGACATGTCATACGTCATTTTAAAGCTATCTTCCCAGAATATAATGGGAGGAAGGGCCATCATCACTTGGCAATAATGTTTCTTGTAATTATAATCTCATTATCAAGGAGAAAACATTAATGCCCAATATGCTTTTAATTTAATGCCAATTTTCACACATGAAGACATTGCAATATCTACAATTCTTCTGCTGATAAACTCTCATTGTAATCCTGAACATAACTACAAAAAGGAACTGCATATTGAGACAAACCATGAAAATTAGCTTAAAAATGAGCCACACTAAAATAAGAATATACCACTACACTGCTGAAAGTTTACAAGATTTACCAAAAATTATCAGTAAGGAATTGTTTATAAGAAACTCCTTTACTCACCAGCCCAATATCCTCACATTTTTACCCACTGTTTAAAGGGAGCTGGTGATGGCCTAAAATGTTTTTAGCGCTGATGGTGGAATTTTCCTGTTTATCATATATCCAATAAAGTATTATATATTTTACTTATTTTTCTTGTTTATTCTGTCTCCTTCCACAAGCTTTGTGAACAGGGGGTTTTCATCTGTTTTGCTTCCTGCTGTATCCTCAATGCCTAAATAGTGCTTGACATACACTAGGCATTAAATAGACACTCGAGTGGTGCACCTGGGTGGCTTAATCAGTTGGGCATCCAACTCTTGATCTCAGCTCAGGTCTTGATCTCAGGATCATGAGTTCAAGCCCCATGTGGAGCCTACTTAAAAAATACATAAATAAGTAAATGAACACTCTAGTCAATAGAATCAGGGATAGATGAAATGTATTGGCTTAATATTCATCATCAGAACTGAAAAACAGTTTAAAGAACCTCTAGTAAGTTATGTAAGATGAATAGTGATACAATGGGATAGAGAGATTTCCTTTATTTCTGAGAACTAACTTCCTTTCAAGAGGAAAATAGGATGAGTTTACACAGGCTGTGTTAAATATCTGAAAAGGTAAGTCAGACGGGGAAGACAAATATGTTATCAATTATATGTGGAATCCAAAAAAGCAAGACTCATAGAAACAGAGAGTAGAATGGTGGTTGCCAGGGTAATTGGGGAGGTGTTGGTCAAAGGGTACAAACTTGCACTTAGAAGATAAATTGTGGGGGATGTAATACACAGCATTGTGATTATAGTGAACCAAACTGTATTATGTATTTGTAAGTTGTTAGGAGACTAGATCTTAAATGTTCTCATCACAAAAAGGAAATGATAATTATGTGACATGATGGGGGTTTTAGCTATGGTTAGCGATGGTGGCAATCATATGGCAATACATGAGTATCAAATCAATACATGTACACCTTAAACGTGCACAATGTTATATGTTGATTATAGCTTGATAAAAAAAAAGAAAATAGGCAACAAGTATTGAGGGAAAATTTTGTAAAATAGTTTCTAAAATACGTAGAGTTTAAACATTGTTTATATACTATTTTCTTCCCTTTAAAATTAAATAATGTGGATGGAAACAACAGGTTCCACAAATGAATAGTTTCTGGACAGTTCAGACAACAAAAGAATTATTTATAACATATGCCAAAAACAATATGGCATTTAATCACAACACAGATTTAGAAAGGCAAATCACTTGTCACCATATCACAAGGAATTCAAGTAATTAGGTGATGTATTACTTATCTATTGCTGACTAACAAATTACCCCCAAATTTAGCAGCCTAAAGCAATCATTTATTATCTCACAGTTTTTGTGGGTCAGAATCCAGGAGCAGCTTAACTGGGTGTTTCTGGCTTGGTGTCTCTGTACTTTTTGAAAACTGCCATAACAAAATACCACTGACTGAGTAGCTCAAATAATAGAAGCTTATTTTCTCACAGTTCTGGGGGCTAAAAGTCTAAGATCAAGGTGCTGGCAGGGTTGGTTTTCTCTGAAGCCTTTCTCCTTGGCTTACGGATGGCCACCATCTCCATACTACTTCACATGGCCACCCCTCTGTGCACACCGACCTTGCTGTTTCTTTTTGAGTGCAAATCACCTCCTCTTATGAGGACACCACTGAGATTAGATTAGGTCCCACCCTAATGGCCTCATTTTAATTTAAGGGCCTCTTTGAAGGCCCTCTCCAAATACAGTCACACTTTGAGGTAATGGGAATCAGGACTTCAAAATATGAATTTTTGAGAAGACACAATTAAGGACACAACAATCTTCCATGAGGTTGTAGTCAGCTGTTGATTGGGGCTGCCGTTGCATCTGACAGATTGACTGGGGCCGGATGACCTTCCAAGCTCACTCATGTGGCTATTGGAAGGCCTCACAGTTCCTTGCTGCCTTATAGCTTGAGATTTCAGTTCCTGCCATGTGGGCTTCTCCAAAGGCAGGCCAACTCATGTCATGACATGGCGACTGGCTTCTCCCAGAGCTAGTGATCTGAGAGGGAGGGAGGGAGAGGGAGAAAGAGCACCCAAGATGGGATATTCAGTCTTTTCACAATCTAATTTTAGGACCATTACTTCTGCATATTCTATTAGTCACACTGACCAATCCTGGTAAAATGTGGGAAAGGACCATACAAGGGTATGAATTCCAGGAGACAGAATCATTGGTGGTCATTTTTGAGGTTGACTACCACAGTTGGATTAAAAATAAAAATTCATGTATTCTGCAAAAATTTATGTATTTATATTACTTAAAATATTTTGGTCTGTTCATGAAATACGACATTGAAATGTTTTTAGTGACTATGATAGAGATTATGCTTTCTGGGGTTGAGTTATTTTTATTAAAGAGACGTTTGAAGTTCTTTGTCAAACAAATTTGTAAATGTTGTGAAGATTAGTGCCCTAGGGTATATTCTAAACAAAAAGCACCAGGAGTTAGCATAGTAGTTGACACCAGCCTCTGGTGCTAAAATGCCTAGGTTTTTTGTTTTGTTTTGTTTTTTAGGTTTCAATAAATTTAAATCAACTTTATTGGGATATGATTTACATATAATAAACTCTATCTATTTAAAAGGTACAAACTTCCAGTTACAAAATATGTCACAGAGATAAAAAGTACATCATAGGGAATTTTAAAATATAATAAATTAAAAAAGGTACACACTTCAATGAGTTTTGACAAATGTATATTCTGTGAAACCACTACCATGATCAATATACAGAACATTTCTATCACCACAAAAAGTTCTCTCTATCAGGCAACCACTGATCTGCTTTCCGTCAGTATAGTTAAGTTTATATTTTCTAGACTATCTTATTGGTTCTGTTTCTGTGGAGAATCCTGACTAATAGTCTTGAGTCTTAGTCCAATATTTTCAAAACCAAGTTTAAAATATCCAACAGGGTGTACTATTGGGAGTTCCAACTCAATAAGGGCAAAGTGGAATTTTTTCCCATTTTATTCATCCAGTGACTTAATCAGTCAACAAGAACTTATGGGATGTCTATTACGTGCTAGGTAGGTATGCAAAGTGGGGTTTTGGCCTCAGTTCACTGAGTAGTGGGGTCAGCAGATATGGTACAAAAATTAAGTATCCACCATTCCCTGTGACAAGCACCATACTAGAAATGTGCAGGGCAGAGTGGTAGTTTGGAAGGTGTGGAGGTGCACTCTACAGGGGTGAGAGTAGGGGCTGCTTTAGGGAAGATTTCCTGATCAGTAGGCTTGACAGGGAGGAGTTCACCAGATGGGCAGGTAAGATGAGCTGATGGGGGAAATAATTTCAGCAAAGCAAAAGACATGTACAAAGGAAGTTCATGAAACAGCTGTGGGAATTAAAGTAGCTAGGTGTTCAAGGATTGCAAGGGTTAATCAAGAATTCCAACTATGATGAAACTAAAGTTACTGAGGTATAAGGGTTCCCAGTTTTTTCTCCCTGTGTGCCTATTAAAAGGAGTTTTGGTATAACTCCTTTGTCCCTTTCCCTCTCCTGCCCTCCAGGGAGGTCCTGCTCTGTCACTGCAGTTTGAGATAAGGGAGGATGGGAGGGAGAGAGGGAAGGAAGGAAGGATGGAAAGAAAGGAGGGAAGGAGGGAAGAATAATAATAATGAGGAGGAGGAGGAGAAACAGCTAGTATTTTTTCAGCATGCCCTTTGTGCCAGGCCCCAGTCTAAGCATTTTATATTAACTCATGTAATCTTCACAACCATGTGAAGCATATGTTTCTCCCATTTTATATATGAGAAAGCTAAAGAACAGAAATCAAATACATTGCCCAAGTTCTCAAAACTTGTCAATGCCAGAATCAATATTCAAATTCAAGCAGTTTATACTGCCTATATATAAATCATATATATACACACACATACATACATATATATAGCTGATGATATGATTTATTATAAGGAATTGGCTCACATGATTATGGAGGCTGATAAGTCCCAAGCTCTGCAGTTGGCAAGCTGGGGACCCCAGGGAGCTGATGGTGTAGTTTCAGTCTAAAGGCTGGCCAGGCTCAAGGCTCAGAAAGGGCCAATATTTCCATTTGAGTATGCAAGTGGCAAAAAAAAAAAAAAAACAAACCATGTCCCAGCTTCAAGGTAGCCAGGTGGAAGGAATTCTCTCTTATTCAGCACTTTTTTGTTCTATTTAGACTTTTAACTGATTGGATGAGGCCCACCCATATTATGGAAGGCAACTGCTTTATGTAATCTATTGATTCAACAGACTAAAGACCAGAAACACCATCCAACACACCCCTGTTCGTGTTTGACCAGATGTCTGGGTGCCCATGGCCCAGTCAAATTGATGCAAAATTAACTATCACGCAGACTAAAGCCTGTAGAGAACTGGTAGCCCTTCACAGAGGAGAGCATTAACACTATATTATATTATATATTTATATTATATATAAATAAGATTTTGCAGGCCAAGTAGGAATGGCTAATAAAAAGAGGGGCTGCAATATTTCCGTAGGATCCTTACCAAGGCAAAGGCAATGGGAAGTTAATTTTCATCCGTAGAACGATGAAATCGAAGTAGATGACTTTGAAGACTCTTCCAGGCCTAAAAGTTCCAGTTTCTCCTCAATTTGAGGTTTCAAATCTGAGTAAATGGGAACATTAAGAGAAACGAGTAATGTAGGAAGGTTTGGGGAAGGTTTGGAGGGAAATGATATCTTATTATTTACTAGTTGTATGGAAAACTACTTATTCACAAGATTTTTAATTCTCCAAGAAACGTTACTGGTGTTCTACAAGACATAGCCTTCTGAAACTACTCATTTTATTTGCTTTCATTGTACTGTTGGGGTCATGATTTATTATTAGGTCCTTTGGAGAAAATTCTTTCCTTCAATCAGAAGTAACTGCAAAGGGGCTGGTACAGCCATTCTGGAAGACAGTATGGAGTTTCCTCAAAAAGTTAACAGTAGAGTTAACCTATGACCCAGCAATTGCACTACCAGGTATTTACCCCAAAGATAAAAATGTAGGGATCCGAAGGGGCGCCTGCACTCCAGTGTTCATAGCAGCAATGTCCACAATAGCCAAACTATGGAAGGAGCCCAGATGTCCAACAACAGATGAATGGCTAAAGAAGATGTGGTGTATATATACAATGGAATATTACTCAGCCATCAAAAAGTGAAATCTTACCATTTGCAACGACGTAGATAGAACTAGAGGGTGTTTTCTCAATCAGAGAAAGAAAATTATCATATGATTACACTCGTATATGCAATTTAAGAAACAAAACAGAGGATCACACGGGAAGGGAAGGAAAAATAAAATAAGATGAAATCAGAGAGGGAGATGAACCATAAGAGACTCTTAACTATAGGAAACAAACTGAGGGTCGCTGGAGGGAAGGCGGGTGCGTGAATGGGGTAACTGGGTGATGGGCATTAATGAGGGCACGTGATATAATAAACACTGGCTGTTATATGCAACTGATGAATCACAGAACTCTACCTCTGAAATTAATAACACACTGTATGTTAATTGAATTTAAATTAAGAAAAAAAAAGAAGTATCTGCAAAGCATACAAAAAGGAGGTGGTCAAAGTATGAGATAAAAATCCTAGACTATATGGTGCTATGGAAGCCAAAGGAAGAAGTCAATCAAGAAGGAAAGGATGAGGACAAGGGATGAGACTGTTTGTTCCAGAGAGGTTAAGGCTGATGAGGTTTTAGGAAAAGGCTATCAGATTTGGTGATTAAGATATTGAGCTCAGTTTTCGTTGAGGACTGAAAGTCATGGGAAGCTGAGCAAACTCCTGTTATTGCCCTGATATGATGACATTGAGGCGGGTTCAGAAATCAGGGTATTGAAAATGTTTCTATCAATGTTTAGCAATTTGAGGACGTGAGCAGAGAAGGTAGAGGATCGGGAGGGGTGGGAGTGGGGTATGTCTGGTACTTGCTGGGGTTCAAAGGTTTAAATGGTGCCAATGGGTTCAAGGATTGCAGTTTGTTAGGAAAAACAGCATTGACATATCTGACTATGGGATTTTGTTTCAGAGAGGTGGCAAATGAAGTGAGAAGGTCAGCAGAGAATTCAGAAGAGGATTTTCAAACTGTGATCCCTGTTTCAACTTGATTAGTATGTCAGAGTCAGGCCAATCTGTGCTGATCTTAATACCTTCCCCCACTAAGCATCACAGATGCTTGGTTTTGATTAGCTTCAGATATTAGGGCTCGATGCTGGGTATCTTTTGTTTGCCCCCCAGGTCCACTCTCCACCTATGACCTGGGAGACTGACCTGTAAGGATCCCCTCAAGGGATTATCTTGTCCTCTGGCTTCGGTTTGGATTTGGCCATTAGGGAACACACGTGTGAGATTGGAGGGAGGGAAAATGTGAGGGAGACATTTATTCCTTTGGTTCCCTTCCTACAGAGTCGTCTTGTTCTTGCCCCTTCAGGCCTAGAGGGGTAAGAACACCCGGCTTTCTTAGCCCTTTGGGATTTCTCTATATTCTGCCACACCTTTGAAATTGCCTTTATAAGTTATTCTGCGTATGCTTTACTTCCTCAAATTACCCGAGTTGAATGTTCCATCTGGAGCCCGTCTGACACAAGTTTTATATAAGATTTCATTATAAAAACTTGTCATCACTAAAAAGATGTTTGGAACCAGTAGACTAGGACAGAGGTTGGCAAACTTTTTTTCTAAAGAACCGGATAGTAAATATTTTTGGTTATGCAGGTCATACAATATCACACAATGTCACCACTCCTAGACTCTGCTGTTTTAGGGAGAAAGCACCCATGGATGTTAAGTAAATAAATGAGTGTGACTGTTTCAATAAAACTTTATTTACAAAGACCAGGCAATGGGTTTTCCTTTTGGCCTATGTAGGCTGTAGTTTTACTGATCCCTGATCTAGGACAAGCTGTCTTCTGTCTAATCTATGAGAGTGGTTCTCAATCTGGGAAGATGTTGCCCCCTAGGGGATTTTTGGCAATGTCTAGGGACATTTTTGATGATTTCAACTGGAGGGAGGGGGATACTGGTATCTACTGGGCAGAAGCTAGGTATACCACTAACTTTTCTACACAACAAACAATTATCCACTCTAAAATACCAACACTCCTGAGGTTGAGAAATTTAGTCTTGGAGAGGTTAAGTAGATTGTCAATTTCCTCACCATATCAATGTGACTCAGTGAAAAGAATCACAGAATTAATTCTATAGCTTTTTTTTTTCTGGCTCCAATTTTAACATTATTTTATAGTACTTCTTAGAAAACTGGGTTACAATGCATTTATAGGAAATGTGATGGTGTTCTCAGAAATTTTTTCATCCCTCAAATCATTAGGCATATCAATCCACCTTAACTTACTCTTTTTGCCCCTAAGTGTCTTTTGGATAGATAGTGAAAGTGTTCATGCCTCTTTCAGCAAAGTTGTGTCTGTCTGGCATCCTGAAGCTGTGTCTTGGATTTTCCTTGGCTTGCTAGTTCAGAGTAAGGACTGCCTGGTGAAAGGGTTACGTTTGGTCCAAAGGAATAATTATGAACACGGTGTAAGTGTGGGGGTAGGTATGTGGGGGTGGGGATGAGTAGCTGAGTCTGAGAGAGAGGGTGTGTTGTCTCTGTGTGCAAGTCAGCAGGTGAGCTAGTGGAGAAGAAAGGCCATTGATGAAGGTCTCAAGAGTCGGGAGAGGGGGGACATTTTATTCACAGGGAAATGGAAGGAGAATGACAGTTGGAAAAATGAATGGTTAGGAAAGGTATGTCAGGGGAATGTGGCCCTGAGCTGGTTCTTATGATTATAATCATCCAGGGCTCTGTGTTTCAGACTGGCTACCTTAACATTTCAGAAGGGGAAGGAGAGGAGCGGGTGATTCTGACATGACTTATTGTACTGTGAGTTTTAAATGAACCTATATATTATCCCCAAACTACTAAACCTGAGCAAAATTACAACATTTGTATTCCCTGAACTGAACTGATATTTCGTTTGACTATGTCCTTGTTTAATGACAGGAGAACACAGATTCCGCCCCCAACCCCTCCCACCCCCCCCACATTGTCAATTAGTGGACAAGTTGAAGACAAGGACACATGGAGTTCTGTGTCTGGGTGATGTCATAATTTTGATCAGCTGAACAGCCTAGCAGTGGCCTTGAAGAGATGCTTAACTTTTGGAAATCACTTTTTTATTGCAACCAAATCTATTAAGTTTAAAGGTCCATAAAGATGAGATAAACAGTCTAAAGGCCTTTGAAATTCATACACAGTGTGTTAAAGGATTTAATCACTGTCACTTAAATATGGTGATGGTAAAGCCATGTTTTTTTTTTTTAAGATTTTATTTATTTATTTGACAGACACAGCGAGAGAGGGAACACAAGCAGGGTGAGGGGCAGAGGGAGAAGCAGGCTTCCCGCCGAGCAGGGAGCCCGATGCGGGGCTCGATCCCAGGACCCTGGGATCATGACCTGAGCTGAAGGCAGTCGCTTAACGACTGAGCCACCCAGGCGCCCCCCTACTGGGCACTTTTGTCATCGTCTAATTTGTAGACTGACAATCCTTGTAAGATCAGTTTAGACTAATTCTGACCCTGAATACGAATGAAAGAAATGCAAGAGAGACACTCAACCAAATTGAGCCAATGTATTACATACACAATTTAATTTTAAAATCCTGGCTAATATTGGTTATCTCCTATGTTCCAGGCAATATGCTAAACAGTTTACATGGGTTACTATTTTAATTCTCCTGATTAACTGGGGGTTATGCACAGTTATTGTCACCCTTATTTTACAGATGGAGAACACTGAGGTATGAAAGCATTACATCACTGTCTCAACATTACATAGGAAGTGTTGCTGTTGGAATTTGCATGCCGGCAATTTAATTTCACAGCCTATACTTAACCACTTTTTTTTTTTTAAAGAAATAACTTCTTTTTTTTTAATTCTTTTTTTTTTTAAAGATATTTATTTATTGGGAGAGAAAGAATGACAGAGAGAGAGCATGAGAGGGGGGAGGGTCAGAGGGAGAAGCAGACTCCCCGTGAAGCAGGGAGCCCGATGCGGGACTCGATCCTGGGACTCCAGGATCATGACCTGAGCCGAAGGCAGTCTCCTAACCAACTGAGCCACCCAGGCGCCCACTTAATCACTTTTTTATACTGCTTTCCTCCTCTATATTTTTGGCAGTGAATATGAGAAGATAATTTTGAAGGCATTACGGTAAGTTAGATATTAATAACCCAGGTAATAAATCATCTGTCTATAGTACAAACAAGCTGTTTGGTCTTGGGGAAATCACAGAAACCTGCATCAGTAAAATGAGGGATTGTTCTGAGTAGTTTCTAAAGTGTCTTTTCTACTTTTAGCAGGATTCCAAGATAGTGTGATAGATGTTTTTTTAAATCATATCCTTCAATCAAATGGTCATCCTTTTAGTATTACATTATTTGGAATAGACACTTCCCAAATTTGGAATAATTACCCAGTTCTTCTTTGACCTCATTGGTTGATGTTTACATGGAATTAGAAACTCCACAGCAAAAAGGGAGAATATTGTATAAGTCATTCCTCTTCGTCAAAGGGGTATTTGGTATAGAAAATTCACAGAATTTTGGAACTATAAAGGGCCATGATCTAACCCATTCACATTATAGATGAGGAAGCTGAAATCACAAGGCTGGCTTATAGTAGAGCTTGCTACAATTATCTGGATCCAGATCCCAGGCCTCTCTCAGTGCATCACAATCTCTTCTGCCTTCATTTCCCCCAAGTCCTGAAAAACCACTGGCCTATTTTAGTTTGGGTTGTTTAGTGGAACAGAAAGATCTGAGTTTGAATCTCAGTTCTACTGCTTCCCCAGTGTTTCACATTGGGGAAAGTTAAAATGAAAATATGTGTGTTTATTCATATATATATATATATTTATATATAATGTCCAGGGTTTATATGTAATGTTTAGGATCATCAGATTGAACCTCAAAGCCGAGTACTGACCTACAATGGGGGCTGTGTTAGAACTAAGCAATATATCTGCAATTGTTGAATAAGAACATATGGGAACAGAGGTCAACCTAGTTTGTAATTGAGGCCAAATGATGGAATGAAGCTGGTCTGCTGTGGTTTTCGGTCAGTTGAATAGAGTTAACTGGTGAAAAATCAAACCATAAGAAGGGCACAGGAGGATGAGTGAACCAAATTCCCAAGAACCTGCCCCCCTTTCTCCCAAATCCATACAATGGTCACAATGAAGAGAATGGCTCCACTTTATGAAAGCCATTATTATCTGTCAAGTTAAATTAGTGTTGTTGAACTCAGCGTTATTAGCATTGTAAGCCTGTTTGCTTTGAGTTTGTCAAGTTGTTTCATTTTATTATGTAAGAACTACAATAAGTCACTTATATCTCATTTTGTATTATGTATTTAAATGTTATTATTATATGCAAGATTAAGTAAAAAATTAGAGAGATAAGAGGGCGTTTTCTTTTTCAAGAACTAGTCATACTTTTTTTTTTCTTTTCTGGGCATGAAAAATGCTTGATTGTCCAGTATGAGTAAAGAAAAAGAGATAAAAATATAAAATTAAAGAAATTAGTAATAACTTTATTATCATAAGTTGGGATTTGAAACATGACTATAAATTCATAATGCTGGGATGGCTGGGTGGCTCAGTCGGTTAAGCATCTGCCTTTGGCTCAGGTCATGATCCTGGGGTCCTGGGATCGAGTCCTGCATGGGGCTCCCTGCTCAGGGGGGAGCCTGCTTCTTCTTCTGCCTGCTGCTCCCCCTGCTTGTGCTCTCTCTCTCCCTCAAATAAATAAAATCTTAAAAAAAATTCATTTTAGAGAGAGAGAGCATGAGAGAGTGAGTGGGGGGAGGGGGAGAGAGAGAGAATCTTTCAAGCAGACTCCCCACTGAGTATGAAGCCCTTTGCAGGGCTGTTTCACAACCCATGAGCTCATGCCCTGAACTGAAACCAAGAGTCAGAGGCTCAACCAAATGAGCCACCCAGGCGTGCCCAAAATAACAATTCTTAATTCACAATGATATGAATGTAATCACACCACTGATGTTCATAGGAGCATTGTTAAAAAAAATAAAATACTGGAAACCATCTAAATATTCAAAAATAACAGGTACTCACATATAAGAGTGTCATTTAAACTTTGTTGTAGAAAAATAATTCATGATTTAGGAAAAGGTTTAAGATACATGATTAAGTAAAAACACAAGTTATAAATATCATGCTTATAGTATATTTCAGCTTGGCCAATATAACATTGGTATAAATATGCAGAGAAAGAAAAGTGGATGAATACACAGTGATTCAGTGAATAGTCGCTATATCTGTGTGGGAGGATTACAGGTGATTTTATTTTATCTTCTCTTTATTTTCCAATTTTCTATAGTTAGCATGAATAATTTTGTATTTCCTAAATATAAACAATATAATGTAACAAATATTTATTAAACTAAAAAATCAAAATATTTTTTAAAAATGATAGCATATGAATGGAAAGACATATTATTTTCAGAGTAGAGATAACACCTGTGTTCAGATTTTGATACCTTGAGTAAGAAACTACTGATCTAGGTAAACTTTTTTAATTTTAAAGATGAGCAAAGAAGACCCCCCAAAATTGAGGTGACTTGCCCAAGAAGACCATCTTTACCAAGCAAAGCAAAGAAAAAATTCAAAAGTAGAAAATGTGTTTATACTTTTAAAATTACATTTGTATTACTTTGAAGTTAACCTGTATTCATATTTGTGTGCACAAATCTTTTTGCTTATCTCCTAGAGCTAGAGAAAAATGGCCAGATTTGGTACAAGTGAATTTTCCATGGCCTGACGAATAAGTGACTAAAGATTGACCTCCAAGAAACTCAAGGTCTGGCCTGTGTAGATTTATGGTGATTGTGTTGCACCTCAAGAGGTATTTTCAAAGCATTGTGTAACTAGCTGGCAATTCACCATTTCAGAGAAATTCAGCCTTGCAGGGGGATCCTTCTCAAAAGTCTCCAAGTGATTTCCAAGGAGACTGAGACCATCAATCAACAATCCTGAGTCAGCCAAGGAAAGTCCTTTGGCACACGATGCAATGCGTGAATGTTTACACCAGGCATTTTATTTAATTTTGTATTTTTAAATTTTTTTTAAAGATTTTATTTATTTGTGTGAGAGAGAGAGAACACAATCAGGGAGAGTGGCAGGCAGAGGGAGAAGCAGGCTCCCTGCTGAACAAGGAGCCTGATGCAGGACTCGATCCAGGACCCTGGGATCAGGACCTGGGCTGAAGGTGGACGCTTAACTGACTGGGCCACCCAGGTGTCCCTCTTTTTTTTTTTAAAGATATTATTTCTTATTTTATTTTTAAAAGATTTTATTTTACACCAGGCATTTTAAATTCATTTTCAGCTGACTCAAAATATAAAACAAAAGTATTTGTGGGGCAACAGAATATAATTGACCACAATTTAGGGCACAAAGAAGAGAAACACCCAATGGGGAACAGGAAAGAAACCTCAATAGGGAAATTATCTAATGAAACTTTCCTAACTTTGCAACCAGAGAGCTTTATTCTGCCCTAACTCTGTGTCTATTTTCTCACCTTATCAGACCTGAGTTCTGCTCTGATTTTCTTTCGATGTTGACTGAACTGAGGATGCAAGGGAAAGCAAAAATAAAGGTCTCACAAAAATCCAATAGTCATTGCCAGGGGCTGGGAAAAGGAGTGTGTGTGGAGGGGAACTGCTTAATGGGTAGGGTTTCTTTTTGAGGTGATGAAAATGTTCTGGAACTAGGTAGTGGTTATGGTTGCAAAACACCATGAATGTACGAATTGCCACTGGATTTTACATGTTAAAGTGTGAAAATGGGGTATTTTATGTTATGTGAATTTTGCCATAAGAAAAAAATTAAGGTCTCAAATGCAGTGCATTTTATTCATTGTTTTGCCAGAGAGAGAGAGAGAGAGAGCGCACAAGCAGGGGGAGCGGCGGGCAGAGGGAGAAGCAGGCTCCCCGCTGAGCAGGGAGCCCGATGCAGGGCTTGATCCCAGGACCCTGAGATCATGACCTGAGCTGAAGGCAGATGCTTCACTGACTGAGCCACCCCGGCGCCTCTGCAACACCTGATTTTTAAGGAAAAAGCAAAACATAATGCTAGATATAGTTTGTTAAAATGGGCTCTTGCTTCAAGGAGTCTTAGGATGAAGACGCAATGCAAATGGCTTATTACAACATGGGCAGAGTAAGTGCCCAAATGCTAATGCAAATTAAGTATATTGGAAACAAAGACAAATGTGAAGACCATGTAATATCTGATTGCCTTCCACTTCTGCTCACTGCATTGAGAGTTTATTTCAGCGAAAGCAGTTAAAGAAGACAAATGGTATTAGTTAAGAAGCTGGGAAGAAATACCATCAAATCTGTAACTAATAGTCATTGGGGCTTAACATTTTATTGTAATGCACTTTTAGCTGGGGCACGAGAAGCGTTTCCATCCTTAATGAAAACAACTTTGGCAAAATGAAGAATCTCTACAACTGGATTTTTAGCAATACAAGAGCAATGCTCTCAGGAAATAAAGCTCCTGTTTATTGCCTCCTCCTGTGTGCTTTACGTGTGTTATTACTGATCCTCACAGCAACCCTGCAGGTTAGTGTATCAGAGGGGAACCTTGACAGTAGTGAGGGGACATCTTGAACATTTCCTGTTTTCAATTCCAAAATGCAGACATGGCTTTTTGGCTTTCTTGAGTCACATTTCTTTCAAGAATCAGCTATTACTTGTGGATATTCTCATGTTTCATTTAGAAAACAATTTCCCCCCCATTAGAATTTTAGTTTTATCTCTGCTTTGATAGCCCTTTGAATAAACAAATAAACCAAAATTACCTTAGTGAAAGACTCCAAAGAACATGAGTGGAGAACAGGAGCTGGTCATGCTAAGCTAGCTCACTTAACTGTCAAGAGTTTGTTCCAGAGTATCAAACTCCTACAACTGCCCAGGCCTTGCTTATTCTTTATATATTCATAGTCTACTGGCGTGAACATAAATTTGCACATCGTGATAAAGAAGCTTTATTATTCTATATCCAAAGATTTTAAAAGTTTGAATCTTTGGACTCGGTGATTCTGTTCCTTAGAGTTTATCCGATGGGCACATGGGTGGCTCAGTTGTTGGGCATCTGCCTTCGGCTCAGGTCATGATCCCAGGGTCCTGGGATCGAGCCCCGCATTGGGCTCCCTGTTCAGCGGAGAGCCTGCTTCTCCCTCTCCCTCTGCCTGCCTCTCTGCTTACTTGTGCTCTCTCTCTCTCTGTCAAATAAATAAATAAAATCTTTAAAAAAAAAAAAAAAGAATTTATCCTAACGAACATAATCGTAAGAGCCACAAAAAATTATGTGAATGCTGGTAATAGTTTTAGCTAGAACAATATTTTAGTTAGAACAATAGTTTTAGCTTTAGTTAGAACCATCGTTCTAGTTAGAACTTGCAAGGCGCCCGTTAGCGGCGTATTGTCTCTGAGTCCAAGTCCACCCTTCTTCGCCTTCTTTGTGTTACCGTAGCTAAGCCCTCTCCGCATTTCTTTTGCCAGCGGGCTGGATGTTGAGTTTCATCAGTAGAGGGCGCTGTAATGAGGTAGTTGCAGGAAGACCCTTTCAGGTTGCGGTCCTCCAGGCAGAGACTGTGAGAGCCTCGCAGTCTTAAGGAGGAACTTGAGCTGCACCCTCGGGCCATCTTTCTCCATCAGCGGCCTCTATCCGTCTATACCCACCAGCAATCATGGGGCCACTTCTACAGAGCACCTCTGGTCCCCCGCACGTAGCCGCAAAGGCAGACCGGCTCCCCCTCAACCCGAGGAACTGCTTTTCCAGACCAGCACCAGCCTGGGCTCTCATGATAATGAGCTCGTTACTACACTTCCTTTGCTGTTAAATGGTGAGTTGGTTTTAGGCAATATTGTAAGGGGCGCCATAGCTTTGAAAAGTTGTCTTTTTTACTCGAGTGTTGTTGACATGCAATGTTACATTAGTTTCAGGCGTACAACGTACTGATTTGAGAAGTTTATTTATTTATATTTTTAATATAAATATAAATGATATAAATATAATATAAGTATATTTATATTTGAAGAATCAAATATTCTGTAGTGCTTGGTAGCCTTGGATGGTGGTGCTGGTAGAAGCCCTGGAAGGAAGGGAAGGCAAAGGCAGATCCAAAGTGTGTGTTGATTTTGGTAAGGACAAATTGCTATCTGCTCTCAGATAGTTGGGTTCTGATATAATTAATACTCTGTCGGGTGTCTTGGCTAGTTTCCCCGAAGAATGGTGCTATAGCAAGGCCTTGGCATCAGACTCTGCTGCCGACGGGTTGGGAACTCAGCAGTGGAAGTGCATTCAGCAGGGGGTGGCCTCGACTGCAGCACTATGACCACCATTTATGGGCTCCTGGAATAGGCACTGGGATGTCCGAAGAGGGGGCTAGCTAAGAGTCACGGGATGGATCATCCTGTGCATATGGTCATTGAGAGTCTTCTCTGTAGTGTATGCTCTTTTGTGGGCATTAATGTGAGATCTGCTTTATTTTCATTCCCGTAAGTTCGTCCACATACCTCTTTTCCAGACTTCCTTTTCTCTGGTCATCACATCTTTTTTCCTTAGAACATGCAGAAATGATGCTATGTGATATACAAGGCTAGTTTAGAAAAGGCCATGCTGGTTTCTCTGGAGATGATTATTTTGGGACCTGCCAGTGCTCTTCAATTCAAGTTCATCAGGAACACTTTTGCAGTTAAACGGGTTGCATTTATTACTTGCAGCAGGGAAGAATGAACATCACGGGAACTGTGGAGTGTTTCAGTAAGAAGGTGTTAGCAAGAACCTATTATAGGAGTTGGGATTTGGTTGGGTGATTGGGGGAAGGTTTGAGAAAGCATAGATTTAGAGCACCTGGGTGGCTCAGTCAGTTAAACGTCTGCCTTCGGCTCAGGTCATGATCCCAGGGTCCTGGGATCAAGCCCCACATTGGGCTCCCTGCTTTGCAGGGAGTCTGCTTCTCCCTCTCCTGCCTGCAGCTCCCCCTGCTTGTGCTCTCTCTCTCTCTCTCTCTGTCAAATAAATAAAATCTTAAAAAAAAAAAGCATAGATTTGGTCCAGATTGGATGCTGTCAGAAAGTGGAGTTAATCCTATGGTTGGGTATTTTATAGATGTCATAGTGGCATTTTACCTGTGCTTACACAACATTATGAAGTGGTCTTGTTTTATCTTATGGTCTGAGAGTAACTTTGTCTGAGGTCAGTAGTCTATGAGATTGCTTATGTCCAACAGGAGAATAACATGGCCTGACTGTAAATGTCAGATCAGTTCTGAACACGAGGACATCACGTCTGAACATGAGCTCTTTTTTAGAACTTTCAACTGTCATGTTAGAAGTTTGGCCACCCAGAGGAGTGACCACATACATACATATAGAGAGAAATTGTCCAGAGTTTAAGTCTCCAGCTATTCAAGTCTTCCAACCTGGGTGACAGACATGTGAATGGAGAAGACTTTGAGATGATCCCAACCCTGCCATTGTCTGACCACAACTCCTGAGACCTGGACACAGTGAGAACTGCCTAGCTGAGCCCAGTTGACCTCCAGATTCAGGAGTAGAACAACTGTCATGGATTTGCACCTCTATTTTGAAGGGATTTGTTGTGCAGTGATAGATAACTGATACAGTTGTCCTGTAAACAGCTCAATAGGCCTGGAGCTTAGGAGAGAGAGACTTGGCCTGGTGGTATAGATTAGGACATCCTTTAGCAAGGAGAAAGCTCTTGAAATCATTGGGACCGATGAAGTCACCGGGGAAATAATGTACATTGAGAAAGGAAAAAAAGGACCTATGATGGCATCTTTAGTAACAACAGTGAGGGGATCAAAAACAAAGAAGCACTTGCAAGGAGACTGAGAAAGAGTGGATCAGGTGATAAGATGACATCCAAGAGAGATGATGAAAGTCAAGACTGAGTGATTCCAGAAAGAAGGGCGTTTGTCACAGAGTCAAATGCTGTGGCAGGAGATCAAATAAGACAAGGATGAAAAGTGTCTTTGAGTTTAGCAACAATGAGTTTACATTGTTGGCAGAAGTAGTTTCCGGGAGGTTGGGATAGGGGAGTGGGGCGGGGGGGGGGGGCAGGAGTGGCGGCAGAATCCAGATTGTAGAGTTAAGGAGGAAGAGAAGAGGAGAAGGAGGGGACCAAAGCCCGAGCTGTCTTACTATCATGTTGTCTTTTTCCATACTATTTGTACATAATTCTTTTTCTACTATTCAGTAACCCATAGAACAATCACATCATGTCTTGAACCCTACAATTTCACAAGAGCATGGATAGATTATATCTTTATGTATATTTAATGTTGTACTTTAACCTGTGGTTTCCAGTTATAAATATATTATTCTGTGCATCTCTGTCATTATAAGCAATTCAAATATCCTATTGTTTATTTCTCTTATAATTAAAATAGTTTATCATTTAAAATAGTAACCTCTACTCAGTGTTCACTGGTGCCTTGTAATTACTTCAGAAAAACATTTCAGTTTAAAAGTTATAAACTCTAGAGGCGTCTCTGCAGGAGGAATAGCTTACTTTTGCCAGAGAAGTCTGGGGGAAATTATTCTAGTCATAGCCTGCTAATCCATGGCCTGCTTGTCACGGCTCCCATTCTAGTTCACCCTCCTGGGAGGCTGGAGTGGGACCCTGCTTATTCAAGTGGAGGGTCAAGGCCCCCTTGGTGACAGTGAATGAGTTGCCAGGGAGTTGTGGAGAGAAATTCTTCTCAGTTCAACCTGTAAGTTGATGTTGCTATAATGGCCTCATTTGGCTCCTCTAAGCCTCTTTTTCACCTCTTTTCAGGGGAAATCTTACCCCATCTTTTTTATTATTTGCTCATGGTTTTGTTTTCATAGATGTGTGGTGGAAAGCACTATGATGAGAATGGGAGTAAGGACTTTATTTATTTTTAAATATTTTTTAGAATTTATTTATTTGAGAGAGAGAGAGAAAGAATGGGCAGGGGGAGGGGCAGAGGGAGAAGGAGAAGCAGACTCCCTGCTGAGCAGGGAGCCCGACGCAGGGGCTCGATCCCAGGACCCTGAGATCATGACCTGAGTGGAAGTCAGACACTTAGCCAATTGAGCCACCCAGGTGCCTGGGGGTAAGGACTTTAAATGAAGTTTACAGTTCAAAGGACTTGAAATTTATATTTCAAATATCACTTCCAAGTGGGGCTTTACACATGGACAGAACACAATGAACAGATTTGGAGGATGACATGCAGTATGCATTTGAAACTCCTGTTGGCATTCCTCAGCTACAGTTGCTGTAGCATCTTTTTACAAATCCTATGGTAATCTTTTTTTTTTTTTTAAAGATTTTTATTTATTTATCAGAGAGAGAGAGAGAGACAGAGGCAGGCAGAGGGAGAAGCAGGCTCCTTGCTGAGCAAGGAGCCCGATGTGGGACTCGATCCCAGGACCTTGGGATCATGACCTGAGCCGAAGGCAGAGGCTTAACCGACTGAGCCACCCAGGCATCCCAATCCTATGGTAATCTTGTAAGGATCACCATAGAGTACACCGTAGTACTTAAAAACATTCTTTTGTTAGATGCAAAAGCTTAAAATCTATTATTTCTGAAAGCCATTTTTGGCATTTCTTCATATGTCACAATGCCAGAAACCTCTAAAATGGAAAATTCTTGGACATTTCTCAGCATCTGAGAAGGCCTGCCTGGGGCAATAACTGACTCCCTGTGGAAGGAATTCTGGGGTGTGGAGGATGATCTCGTGAATGCTCAGAAGGGTTTGATAAGGTAGAAAGAAAACACTGTGCATTGAGCACATTTTTATGCTGCTCACTGTACTAGAAGCTCATATTCTACATTTAATCATGTGTGGTATGAGGCTGAGAACACGGAGTGCTGGGAAGGATGGTCTGAGCTGTCATCAGAAGGGAAACCGTGGCATGTGGGACATAAAACCAGCTTGTGATGGGGTTCGGGGTAAGGGTGGAGGAAAAAGATCTTGGCAAATTTATTCTGCACAAATGCTTGTGTTACCCTCACTTAGGCACTTTTTGTGACTTTTTCTCTGGGTTCATCTGGTTGGCAGATGGATGCAAATGTCTTTTAGCCCTAAGGAAGGCACACAAGAAAGCACGCATGAATCATGGCTGTTTGATAAATAAAAGAAACTGGGCTTCAGAGGGTTTCTGGTGTGTGTGTGTGTGTGTGTGTGTGCATATGTTTGCACGTACACATGCTTGTGCTGAACACACCACCAGTGTAAATCCGATTTTTAACTGGGAAGATTTCACGTGCTTCTGCAGTGTGGCCCAAGTGGATATATTTTTAGAAATGAAAAGTAGAGCATGTTCCGAAAGTTCTTTTCTTTAGCCATCAGAGACAGCAAGCCTTTATTTATAGTAATTTGAGGTCCCCAAATACCTTCAGCAATATTAATGGGGCAAACAGAAAAAAATTAGGCAGTCGATGATTAGATCATGTGTTATTTTACAGAGAACTTGATTTCTCTTGCCTTTGGAAAATATAGACCTACTTTTCTCAACTGTGATTAGAACTAATTCTTCTCTGAGATTTGCTTAAAAGGAATGTTCTTGCCCAAGCAGCAAGAATATGGTCAGTGTGGGGCGCCTGGGTGGCTCAGTTGGTTAAGCGACTGCCTTTGGCTCAGGTCATGATCCTGGAGTCCTGGGATCAAGTCCCGCATCCGGCTCCCTGCTCGGCGGGGAGTCTGCTTCTCCCTCTGACCCTCCCCCATCTCGTGCTCTCTCTCTCTGTCTCATTCTCTCTTTCAAATAAATAAATAAAATCTTAAAAAAAAAAAAAAAGAATATGGTCAGTGCAACTGACCTTGTGTCTTGGTCTTCATGATTCAAAGAAAAATACATACTTAGGAATCAGATCCTTTGAATTCAATAATATGCATTATAAAGGAAATATATATGGAATAGAAATATGCATATAATGGAAATACACGACAATAACTAGAAAGTGGTCTACTATCAGGCCACTACTATATGCCAGATTCTTTACATCTATTCAATACTTCATTTATATTCAAATAATCCTATAAGGTACGTATTATGATCACTCTTTGTTCCAGTGGAGTGTCAAAGATGTTAGGCAATTATTCCAAGGACACTGAACTGGTTAGTGGTAGAACTGGAAGTCTGAACCTAGGTTTGGCTGACTCTGAAGCTTGTATCCTTTCTACTCAGTCTCACCCTCAAAATCCCAGCAATTACTGGGGATGACAGAATTGGATAACTAAAAAGGCCACGACGTTTATTATACAATAATGTCCATATGGGAAGAACAATTTACTGAACTTCTACCTTCTTTCAGGCACGATAATAAATGAGGTGGTATCTAGAAGTCAAAGATGAGGTGTCCCTGCTCTTGTGGAAACCGTGGGCAGGAGTGAAAGTCTGAAAAGAATATTAGTGATTAGGATGTGGGATGTCAGGGGCTATGAGAAAGGTAAGGATAAGCGACTGCTGGGGCCTGGGAAAGGCCACAGGCTCTGTGCGTATGTGTGATGTGTGTGATTGGGGTATACGTTAAAGGACATTCCAGATAAGGGAACAGCATGTACAAAGTCAAGGGGTTGACAGTATATGGCTTATATGAGAAGCTGCAGATTGTTTGCAAATCATAGTTGTGGGTGGCAGGGTGATGAGAAATGAGAATAAAAGGTCTTGAGAATGGTGAAATCAGGAATTCTACTTTTTGTAATGACCATAAGCTTTCAAAATTGTCTTGATAAGATAGGTATTTTCCTTCTGCTTTTGATTTCTCTCTTTTGATGATACACTGCAATAGTCATAGTATTTTCCCAAAGAGGAAATGCAGTTAGAACACAAATATATGGGGAAAATAGGATTATTGGTTATGACAGTAAAGAACAAAATTAACCCAACCAAAGAATAAAGCTAAGGAAAATATGCAATATTGGTTAGAACAAGATGAGATAGGCATATTTGTGTTTTGCTGACTGGTCTATAAATGAATTCAAATTTCTGTATACACAATACATATTAATATGTTTCAAATGTTTATGCCCTTGTATTCAATAGCATTAGTTTTGGAACTCTATAATAACAAAGTTATTATAAATATTTATTACAAGTCTCTTTAATGGTACATCATTAGAATCAGTCTAAGTAGCCATGGTACATCATTGTGATGCAACCTAATGTACCATTAAAAATTATGTTTACGAATAACATTTAAAATTCATTTCGTACAATTCTAGCTTAAAAAGTGGGGTACTGAAATATATATATATATATATTTTCTCCCCCACTCTTCTATACTCTCTAAACATGTACATTAAAAAAAGAAACTGGAAAGAAATCCACAGAATGTTAGTGGTGGTATTTGGGTTTGGGTTGTAGTACTAGGGATAATTTTTTCCTTTGTACTTTCATGCATTTTCCACATTTCCTTTAGTGACTTTTTATAACTTTTATGAAAGAAGTATTACTACATATTTTTTGTTGATGAGCAAGAAAAAATGTATTATAGAGTCCAATTTTACTTTATGTTTCCTGATGTCTGGTAAACTTCTCATATCTATAGAAGATAGATATGGCCGGGCTGGGCAGCAAGTGGATGACGATTTTTTAAAAATGCCCAGTGTTGGCAGACTTTCTCTTGGCATAGCTCTGCTGGACTTGAGTGAGATCTCTCCCAGGCCACTTGCCTCTTAGACTTTCTAGAAAGAGAAGTCATGAAAAATTACTATCTACCATCTATGAATTACTAGGTGCTACAGGACCTACCAAACAGTATGACTCTTTATTTTGTGAATGACACTCCAAGGATACAATGCCTCACAGCTAGTCTCACATCAAATGCAACCTTCTTCAACTACTGTTTCCTCAAAGATGCCTTGTCTTTAGAAAGTGAGGTGTTCAGGGAGGCAGAGACAGCAATCCAGTGACTTGGAAAGGCTCAGCCTTGCCTATTTCAAAACATCAAATCTGAACACACATCTCTTTGTCAGGAATGGATAATTACAAAAGACCTCAATGAAGCCTATCCAAATAAGAACACGAAGCAAGAAAACACAAGCGTTATGAAACAGGAGCACAAAGCCACTACTAGAGAACAAGCCAAGATGAGAAGACATGAGGTTTGCAGGCTGGTGCCCTTGTATCTTTCTGTCCCGGATCTTCCCTGTGCTTTTAATTCTGTCACTCATAAAGAATCCAGCAATGTGTGGCTCTTTGATTCTATGGTATATAGGAACGCATTCTCCTCGAGCCGTGTTTCTCAGCCAGGGATGATTTTGTCTCCTATGGGACATTTGACAAAGTCTGGAGACAATTTTGGTTGTCACAACTAGGGGGCTGGTGCAATTGGCATCTGGTGTGCAGAGGCCAGGCATGTGGCTAAATATCCTACAGATCAGAGGCCCAGCCACCCACAAGAAGAATTTTTTGGTCCAATGTATGAATGGGGCCATGATTGAGAAACTGCCCTTAGAGAAGAAGCCTAGAACTTCTATCAGATTTTTTGTTTAATCAATGAATGAGAAAAATTATGGGGAAAATAGACAACAAATATCAGCAGTCCTCCATGGTGTTCAGAATCCCTTAGGTCTGGATCACTTTAGACATTTGCTGCTCACCCGTATCAGCCAGTTTGTCTACTTTCTGAAGTTTAGAGATTTCACCGGGACATGATTATTTCAATTCCTGTTGTTTTCTCTTTTCAAAAGCCGATTTTAATTGCCTAGTGTGGAGATGTCTAAGATAGAGATCCCGTTTTTTTCCTTTAAGATTTTATTTATTTATTTGAGAGAGCGAGCACACAGGCAGGATGAACGGCAGAGGAAGAGGGAGAAGCTGACTCCCCGCTGAGCAGGGAGCCCAACGCGGGACTCTATCCCAGGACCCTGGGATGATGACCTGAGCCGAAGGCAGACACCTAACTGACTGAGCCACACAGGCGCCCTCTTAGCTGAATTAATTATTACTCTGATGGTTGTGAAACTATGACTTGCTGATTTGTATATTTTATCTCCATTTATTAATTGGAAGTCTGTAGGGAAAAGTTTTCTTTTCATTTTTTTTCTGAGTGCTGGACCCTTTTCACTTACTCAAGACTTTCCTAGTCAACCCATCCTTCACGCTGATAATCCAAGAAGTATGAATCCTCCCCCTGGTTCTGTCTGCCTCCGTCCCCCATTGGCAAGTTTTCTACAAGCTTCTCATTATACTGGGGAGGTAGTAGCTCCTAACAATTTTCCTCTGAGCTCTTCATTTCTTAAAATTAATCTCTCTGTAGTAAGTCATAATGATTCAAGTCTGAATCATTCTTCTAGCGTCAGTATAGAAGACTAAATTATGACAATATTAGAAGACTTATTTCCCAAAGAGCACCAAGAAAGCCTCACGGGTATCTGACAATAATAAACATAATCTGTTTTCTACCCAATATCCAATAGGGTCAGACACGTAGCTTGAAAATTGTCCTGAAAAACAAGTTGACAAATAATTTTACTAAAGAATCCTAGAAAGTCATTAGCAAAATCCCTTTTATTCTAAGTAGTCCAGGCCATGTTCTTGGATGTACAAGATATTGCATGAATATCTTCATAACTGGAAAATTATAAGAGAATGGGTATTACAGTAATAAGGAAGCCCTGAATTTTTTAAAAATAAATATAGTCTAGAGCAGGAATAGCCACTGAGTAAATTCTGATATGGAATCTGAAGGAAATTTTTTGAATTTCTGTGATTTTCAGAGTCTCGTTTGATGTAGTGTAGATGATGATCATGTCCTCCATTCTAGAGACTTCATTTAGGTCTCGGCTTAAATGCAACTTCTCAGAAAGTCCCTTCCTGGTATCCTGATGAAAATATACCTTCTCTCCTCCCCCATTATCTTCTTATACTATTCCAATCCCTTTCTATCCTATGACTCTGATTTTCTATCTAAAAGGATCTTATTTATTTGCTTATACATTAATCATCTATCATTCCCCATACACTATAATGGTTGCTTTCATTCCATGAATAATTGAAGCCCAGGAGCCTAGGAATTATTTTTAAATCCTTCTTTTCCTTGTTCTTTCCTACAGGTCTTCTGTTTCATTGGCTAGTCTTAAGACTGTTCTAATTCCAAACATGTCTTGAACTTGTCTGCCTCTCTCAGTGTCCACTGCCCTGGCTCTTGTCAAAGGCCACCATCAGCACTCAGATGGTGCTGTAGGGGCCCCTGCCTGCCATCCCACCTCACCATACCCCTTTGTAACCCATCTGCACAGAGGAGCTGGAAAGACTTAATAAAAATCCAGATGGTGTGTTCACTATTGTGCTGGAACAGAGCCTGGCATATATGGGTTCTCAATAGTATTGGCTGAATGAATGAACAGACAGGAATAAATGAGCAGATAGAATGAATTGGCAGAAAGTCTCCCTCTGTCTTAGCTGACAGAGAGGGCTAGGGACACTTGGTTAAGGTCACAGAGCTACCACATGTCCAATTTAGGACTAAAACCCAATTTTTCTAAGAATGGTCAAGGGTTTATTTATAGAAAACACATTGCCATATCTCATTCTTTCTTACTCTCAACAAATAAATAGCATCTTATTTTACTTTAATGCACAATCATTGTTCATCTTGATTGGAACATTGATACCTATTTACTATAAAAGTTAAATTACTGGAGCGCATAAAGAAATTAAGGAGTAATTCATAATCCTCCTATGCATGAAACTTTTACTTTCATTTGTATACTTTTCTTCCCCATTTTTATTTTTTACCATAAGTATGCATTTATTTTTATAATCAGGAAATACAGAGAGTTATATTGCTGTATAAAGAATTTCATTCCTGGGAAATAACGGCTGGTGATATTTTAATGAAATTTATTCTAATATTTGGTGGGTTCACTTGCAATTTATATGCTATGAATTTCCATAATGTATGGAAAGACGTTTCAGAAGATGCTAACTGTAAGTTTAAGAAAGTAGACTTCATGATTTTAAACATGGCCCACATAATTAATAAATATAAGAAATTTGCATACTACACCTAATCCCCTGAATTCTTATAGCAACTGGTTGTAAGAACTGCAAAATATTCACAGCTATAGAAACCTAATTATTCCTTAGAAAAATCCTTGGAGAAAGGAAAAATAAACTTTACAGCTTTTTTATTAGGTAATGTAGCAATACCATAATTCTACCTATATATCTATATCTATCTTTAGAAGCCAATTAATAGGGCGCCTGGGTGGCTCAGTCGTTAAGTATCTGCCTTTGGCTCAGGTCATGATCCCAGGGTCCTGGGATTGAGCCCCACATCAGGCTCCCTGCTCAGCGGGAAGCCTGCTTCTCCCTTTCCCACTCCCCCTGCTTGTGTTCCTGCTCTCGCTGTCTCTCTCTCTGTCAAATAAATAAATAAAATCTTTTTTTTTTTTTAAAAAGGAAGAAGCCAATTAATATATATAAAATATTTGACATTTTCCCAGAGACTTTCTCTGCAGGTTGTTTTTGGATATATGTATAAAGCAATGAAGTAATTTATAATTTTTTAAAAGAGTTTTATTTATTATTTTAGAGGGGGAAAGAGAGAGAGAGCAAGCGAGCAGGGGGAGGGCAGAGGGAGAGAATCTCCAGCAGACTCCCTGCTGAGTGCGAAGCCCATCCAGGGACTCCATCTCAAGACCCTGAGATCACAACCCCAGTGGAATTCAAGAGTCGGAGGCCTAACTGACTGAGCTACCCAGGTACCTCATGAAGTAATTTATAAACTTCATCACTGGTTTCCACATATTGGCAGAGTCACTCATGTGAAATATATGCTTAAAATTTATATAATTGCTTTAACATTTGTTACATTCTTACCTAATACATAGAGGAATAAATTAAAGAAATGTTAACATCAAAGTTATACTTTCTTAATTAAACAAGAAGGACTGTATTTATTTTAAGATTACGTATCATACTCAAGCTGCCTTCGAAGGTAATTTTGTTTTCCATTGTCTGTATTTTAAAATGGCTACTGTTTTCTCATTGTTCATCCCAGTTCTTTAGGTGCTATCTATCCCTCACTCCAACAACCCAAAATGAACCCCAGTTTGCATCAGAATCATTTAAAATAGAACAAAGAACTAATTTCATAGCCCAATTTTCAAAAGCATTGTCCACCTGTATCTAAAAAATGTATTTCTGATGTTTTCAATCTAAAATTAAAAAAAAAAATTAAGTGTTCAGCATGGTGTCTGGCACAGAAAAAGCACTTGATGACATGTCTGACAATGCCTTTGTGACTGCCATTTTTATTGATGACGTATATTGGTATTACTAAAGGTTAATGGGATGTCTGCGTTATGCGCCATAATATTACCATTGGGGTGACTATATGTCATAGCGGGGGGATTCCTGGGGGAATCATGGTTTATGTCCATTGTCCCTGTGCCCTCTCCGGCTTTACATTTTAGCACTCTCAAAAGTGTCCTGATTTGGGTGGTCAATTGTCTGGTCACTGACTAACGTGCAAAAGGAACCGTGATGAGAAGGCCCGTGATGTCATCACTCATCTCGTGATTTGGCCTCCCCTCTCTCCAGGCCAAGTGAGAGGTTGAGCAGCCTGAATGGTGGTAAGCTTCCCAAATGTGGGGAGGGACATTTAAAATTCAGATACGCACTCCTGCCTCTTACACTTTGTAGATGAAGAATCAGACAACATTTGAGAAACAGAGACCACAAGGCTCTATCTCCCATTACCCTTCCCGTCAGGGTATTTTTTAGTCGGGATTTGGTTTTGGAGAAAAATTTAAAGACATTTCTTAGATACGTCCACCGTCTCGTTTGGCAGACAAGGTGGACTAGAATTGTGGTCACAATGATGTTCGTGGATGTGGATAAAACTAGTGACACCTGAGTGGCCACCTTTTCCATACCAGCTATTTGTGATTTATTTTGAGGTTGTAGGCGCTACTTCTGTTCTTGCCTTTTCTTTCTTTCTTTCTTTCTTTCTTTTTCTTTCTTTCCTTCCTTCCTTCCTTCCTTCCTTCCTTCCTTCCTTCCTTCCTTCTTTCTTTCTTTCTTTCTTTCTTTCTTTCTTTCTTTCTTTTTTCTTTTGCTTCAGGGTCTGTCTAATCTGTCAACTCAAAACTGTCCAGATAATTTCTTTGCCACCCTCCAGTCTGGCCGATCTGTTGCTGCTGTGGTTTGTAACACACCTCAGTGAAGTCCTATAAGAACTTGAAATTGTGTTTCACTCTGTCTCCTAGGTCTTTGTGACTGAGTCAAATGGATGCACCATGTCACAAACTGTCCTCTTTACCGTCCTTTCTTAGAGAAAGCTCAGTGTGGCTTCTCCTGGATTTAGTACTGGGTATATAATTTGTGGGGCTTAGTGAGAATGGAAAATGTGGGGTCTCCTTTTGTTCAAAAATTATTAAGAATTTCAAGATGAAAAGAGTAGAATGTTAAATCACGCATGCGGCCCTTCTATTTCTGGAGTCCTGTGTACATAGACATTGGGCCTGTGCATTTGGCCCTCCTTCTATCTTTCATCTATCAGTCTCCTTCATTCTCCTTCCAACTAACAGTTATGGACCACTATGCTTGCTATTGAAAATAAAAGATATGCTTACTTTTAGATTCTAATATTCCTACTTTTTAGATTCTGATGGCTAATATCCCCCACGAGGTAGATGAAATAGCACACACATTGGGCTATATTTTTGTTTCCTTCAGATCATATGCTCAGCTCTAAATTCCTATACATCAGCCTTAAATTGCAAATCCTCTCTTCCATGTTCTTGTGATCTATGTATTAACTACAGGAACCAGGCAGTCTCTATCTCCCTGGATCTCTTACCATCCCACGCTTGCCTGTTCTATTCCTACGGACAAGTTTGCTCATGCCTGGGTAACAGATTATGCCAATAAAAGCGTTTGTTGAAATGAGCTTAAGGAGGGGGCTCAAACTCCGATGTCTCTAAGGATTGGGCAAGTAATACGCCATAAAAAGTAAAACCACCACATAGGGATTGACTCATTACTAGAGAGAAAAAAGATGCCTACTCAGCCACAGAGGACTATTGCCATGTGAGATGTATTCACAGTGTTGTCAAGTCTTTTCAAAGAAAAGTTAGAAATCTAAAAAATTATATGAAATGTTCTTTTTCTGTTGCCAATTAATTTCATTTTTAAAAAGACTCAATATGGGCAGAGAAAAAGAATAGTGGCCCAAAGTTGACCCAAGAGATGTCAGTTTCTAATTTTTCTTTTTGGTCAGATTCAGTGAGATATGATTCATATGTAATTAAATCACTCTTTTATGTATAGAGTTTTGAGTTTTGACAAACACCTACATTTGTGTAACGATCACCACAAGCAAGATATAGGACAGTTCCATCATCACCAAAAGTTCCCTCTGCCTCTTTGTGGTAAGTTTCTCCAGCTCCTGAACCACTGGTATGTTTTCTGTCTTTACAGTTTTGCCTTTTCTAGAATGTCATAGAAATGGAATCATATACCATGTAGCCTTTGAAGACAGGCTTCTTTCACTTAGCGTAAAGCATTTGAGACTTACCCGTGTTGTTGTGTGTATTTGGGTGGTTTTTATATAATTTTCAAAAGCATTTTTCCTTCCCTCTCTTCTTCCCTCATCTATTCTCCTTTTTCTCTTTCCTTCTTCCTTTCTCTCTCTCCTTTTGAATATCAGTTGTACAAAAGTGGGTTAATCTTGGTACTTGTTTTCTAACACACCAACGTTATTGACTCATGCATGACTTTCATTTTAATAGCTTTATTGAAAGAAAATGGATACGCGATAAACTGCACATAGTAGTACAACTTGAAAACTTGGATGAAAACTAGCACTACCACCATCACGCATTTTTTAGAATTTCACATACATGAAATAATACAGCAGGTCCTCTTTTTCTGTCTAGCTTCTTTCGCTCAGCATGATCATTTTGAGATGCATTCATGCTGTTGTGTGTATCAGGAGTTTTTTCTTTATTATTGTCGATTAATATTCCATCGTAAGGATCCATCGCAGTATCTCGATTCACCGGTTGATGGATATTTGGGTCATTTCCAGTTTTGGTTGCTGTAATCATTCATGTAAAGTCTTTATACGGACATAAGCCTTTATTTCTCTCGGGTAAATATCTTAGAGTGGAATAGCTAGGTCATATAGTAAATGTCTTTAACTTTTTAAGAAGTTGCCAGACTCTTTTCCAAAGATATGCCATTTCACATGCCCACCAGCTGTGTATGAGAGTGCTGTTTCTTCCTCTAACCAACCCTCAGTATAGCCAGGTTTTAAAATTTTAACCATTTTAATAAATGTGTAATGGTATCTCACTGTGGTTTTAATTGCATTTCCCTAATGACTAATGATGTCAAGTGTCTCTTCTTTTTTATTTTATTTTATTTTGTTTATTAACATATAATATATTATTTGTTTCAGGGGTACAGGTCTGTGATTCATCAGTCTTACACAATTCACAGCACTCACCATAGCACATACCCTCCCCAACGTCCATCACCCAGCCACCCCATCTCTCCCACCCCCCTCCACTCCAGCAACCCTCAGTTTGCTTCCTGAGATTAAGAGTCTCTTATGGTTTGTCTCCCCCTCCAGTTTCATCTTGTTTCATTTTTCCCTCCCTTCCCCTATGATCCTCTGCCTTGTTTCTCAAATTCCACGTATCAGTGACATCATATGATAATTGTCTTTCTCTGATTGACTTATTTCGCTTAGCATAATACCTTTTGTTCCATCCACATCATTGCAAATGGCAAGATTTCAAATTTTTGATGGCTGCATAATATTCCATTGTATATATATACCACATCTTCTTTATCCATTCATCTGTTGATGGACATCTAGGTTCTTTCCATAGTTTGGCTATTGTGGACATTGCTGCTATAAATATTGAGGTGCACGTGTACCTTTGGATTACTACATTTGTATCTTTGGGGTAAATACCCAGTAGTGCAATTGCTGGGTCATAGGGTAGCTCTATTTTCAACTTTTTGAGGAAACTCCATCAAGTGTCTCATCTTGTGCTGATTTGCTATCATTATCTTCTTTGGGGAAATACCCGTTTAAGTCTTTTGCACGTTTTTTTTTGGGGGGGTTGTTTTCTTATTATTAACTTTTGAGGGTTGTTATATATATTCTATTATTTATTTTGATTATGAGTCCTTTTTCAGATATATGATTTGCAAATTTTTCTCCCAGTCTTTTCATTGTCTTAATGGGGTCTTTTGAAGAGCAGACACTTACAATTTTAATAAAGTCCAATTTATAAATCTGTTATTTTATGGATTGAACATTTGGTGTTACCTTAAAAAATTTCTGCCTAATCCGTAGTCTCTATGTTTTCCTCTAGACTTTTTATGTTTTTAGGTTTTACACTGGGTCTGTGGTCCATTTTGAGTTAATTTCTGTATATGGTATAAGATGCAGATTGAAATTCTTTTTTTTAGTGTATATCCAATTGTTCCAACACCATTTATTGAAAAGACTATTGTTTTTCCACTAAATTGTCTTTGCACCTTTGTTGAGAATGCTTTGATCATATATCGGTGAGTCTATTTCTGATTTCTCTCCTGTTCCAGATGCCTGTGATGATAGCCTGTTGGCTTCTCGAGTTCCCTCTCTGTCTTGGGTCTTTCCCACAGCCTCTACCCATTCCTGGTATTTGCCAGTTTCCCCCAGATCAGCAATGGACTCCCAACATCATAAATGTCTTGTCTTATGACTGGCTTCTGCATGGGTATACCAGGTACTGGGGGTGGACTGAGGCATCTTGGTTTTCATTCCTGAAGTGAATGTGGCCTGATCAGGGCCTTCAAATACAGGGCAAACAGATATAGTCAGGAAGGTCCCTTTGGCACTGCAAATGGGATGCTTTCCCCCATGAGAATACAAGGTTTTGATCTCTCCAATACCAGAGAACATATTGGGCATTGACATCCTATAGTCAAACTCTGCAAACTTCTATCCGTGAATCCTGCCTTTGGGGAAGAGTATTCAAACCAGTACTGAGGGGAAACACCAAGTGGGTACCCCAGTGAAGAGTGGTAGCTGTCAGGCAATATAAATTGCCTGGGGGTATAAAGGAATAGAAGAAACTATCTGAGAACTGCACTGAATAGGTATTGTATGCCCTGCCCATAGTGTTTTCATTAGCCCAGTATGATAAAAGAAGGCAGATGGCTCATGGCAGTTGACTGTGGACTACCAAGAAATTAAACAAGGTGATGACCCCATCAAACAGCTGTGCCCTACATTGTATTTGTGACTCCAGAAGACACTAAATGGCAGAGACAACAGGAGAGAGCGCCCCTAGGATTTTGGTCCCAGCTTGGGAAGGGGCAGAAACCTGATACAGTCTCACAGAGGACAGCTCCTAGCTGTGTCCACAGCACTCCTCCAGGTAAAGCCTCTCGTGGAGCAACAGCAAGTCAAGGTAAGAACTTTCTTCCTCTCAAGGGATGGGTTGAGCATAGGTTCCATCAACCCCCTGCTGTGGCTCAAATTCCCACTTTGAGTGCATCCTCTTTGTAGCAGAGGGGCACCCTGTCCACCAGCCCACTGTCTCTAGAAATTCAGGCACTCTTGAGGATGTAGACCCTCCAAATGCCCCTGCTTCCATTCCTTTGGTGGCCCCTGCCAAGAGACAACGAAGGAACTTCCCCCTGATGCCACGTATACAGATGGGTCTCATACTAAGGGGCAAATCACCCACATACACTGCAGTCACTATTCAGCCCAACACTGACACCATCTGGATGGAAGAAGGAATGAATCACAGCAACCGATAGGCTGGACTTGGAGTAGCTTGGCTGGTGATTGATTACTCACGCACCCTGGCCATTAACCCTTTTCACTCATAGTTGGGCTATTTAAAAAAGATTAACCTTATGGCTTGGACAATGGGAAGCCAAGGTGTCTATGATCATGAATCCTCATAGGGGCACCATACGTGGAAAGACATTGCGTTTGCCTGCGAGAGCCTGAGGCAGTCCTTACTTTTCCATATTCTGGCCCATAAGGCATTGACACACCCTGGCAATCAGGCAGCTGATGCCTTAGCTCGGGCATAAGCCCTAGTAACTAACCCTTCAGTAGATACAGCAGGTGGGGTACACGGAAAGAGTAGCCACTGGAGTGCCCAAGTGGGATGGCACATTGCCAAGGATGCTTCCTTGCCCTTGAAATACAGTGCCTTGGTCAATGCAGTAACAAACAGCATGTCCTGTGTGACCTGAACAATGCCCAAGGCCACTACCAAAGGAATCTGTGGGGTCATCCACTGGAGTTCTCAACCAGTGAGGGATTGGCAAATTGATTATATTGGCCCCCTGCCTCCTAGTAAGGATCCTAAATGTGCCTTGCTCTCTGAGTATGACTTATTTGGCCTAACCCAAGCTTTCTCCTGTTGCCACGCAAGCCAGGCTGCCACCATTAGGGGATTAGAGAAACTGAGTACCGTGTACGGATACCCTTGCTGAATAGACAGTGATCAGGGGTCACATTTTAAGGGTCATGATGTGCAAGACTGGGCAAAAGAACATGACATTGAACAAAGATTCCATTGCCCCTGTAATCGCAGGCAGCAGGTTTGGAAGAAAGGAAAAGTCATGATAAAGCAGCAGATTAAATTACCAATAGGTTAAAACCACCTTGGCTGGGCAAACTAAAGTATTATCCCAGGCTTTGATACATTTGAATGATCAGTTAGTAGGTCCTGTTGTCCTGTGTGCCAGACTGCGGACACCTGCTGAAACACACAACATTATAAATGTATGGAAGTTGCAGGAGACGTCATTGCCCCGACTCTCACTGTGGATCAACACGCCATGCTGCAGAAAACACCAAGCCCCTTCACGCCAGGGAGAGATGTTATCTACTGAAATCTGCCATAGGACATCCCACCTTGATGGGTAACTTACCTTGTATCTCTGAGTGAGGAGGAATTGCTCAATCTCTACCCGGATCCCATTGTCCTGCTGCAAGCTATGGAAACACACCCTACCTGGAGTACAACATGCACCTTTGAAGGAGGGGAAAAAGACAGGGGTGCTAGTCTGGGATATCCAACCCCCAGTCCACAGTGCTGCCTTCTATGACCAACATGCACAGTCAAGTTCCTAAAGCTACAAGCCCCAACATTAACTTCAAGAATCAGGCCACAGGTGTAATTCTTACCGAAGGGAAAGATCTTCCCATGCAAGTTCATACTAAGGATCTGTCATTTTGACCTTAACCTTCTGCTTCTCCTGCGGTATCCAGTCATGGGCACCTGATAGAAATGTCTTTCTACAGTGGCTCCACTTGTATGCCCCACAAAGGAATCAGTCTAACTGCTAGAAATGTGGGCAGCTGCCCCTCTCTAGCTCTGCAGGACTACTATGGTGGGTATCTCCCCTCCAGGTTGGGGATTAGAAGGCACTCAGGCAGTACATTATGGGAGAACAAGCTAGGATTGGCACTCTTAATTCATGATATTACTGATACTGACCCAAACACCTGGTTTGTGGCCCACGCTATTAATAACATTGGACATGGGTATTTTTTTCTGTCAATCCGACTACACAGGCAGCCTGTCAAACTGCTCACCAGAGGGGTCCTAAAAAACCAATCAGAGCCATGGGTAGCTACATTCAAATTTGGGATGGGTTCATATGGGTATTGAACTTCTTCTGAGCACTCGTGCACTCCTATGTTGAGAACAGAAAAACCACTCTAAACAGAACCCACCCAGTTGTACCAGGGATATAGGCTGGATGTCACCAGAACTATGCAATCATTCTGTCACATTAAAAGATATTGGCTGGTTTGGTAGTGACTGGTCATGCTGCTCAGGTATTGATTGGGTAGCCCCAGTTGGGTCCCAGTGGTTGTATGCCACAAATCTTTGGCCATGGCTTTCATCTGGGGGGTTGGCCTGCTGCATCCTGGATTTTCCCAGGACACAAAGGAGAATCCACCTGACAATAACCAGAGTTGCCAACTTCCCTCTCCTCAAGGCCCAATGGTCATGTTCTGGGTTTTCCCCCGGTACAGTCATCTGGCCACCGTCTTTATTCGCTATATTGACCTGGAGGACGTGATACACAGATAGCAGCCCTTATTAAATTCACCCCACAAGCCTTACGTGATAGCTGACAAAGCCTATCCTTACCGAACCCTGAAATGTCTCTGATGAGAAAAACTGTCCTCTGAAATAGGACGGCCTTGGCTATTATTGCTGCCTCACAAGGAAGCACCCAGGCCATTATCCATGCAAAACGTTGTGTGTTCATAGCTGAAGAGTCTGCTCATGCATCCTCTTTATCAAAGCACATGAGGATACAAGCAAGCACCCTGAATGATTTGACCCCCAGCCTAACAGACTTAATAAGTCAGTGCTTCGGATCACAGGGCTCTTGGTGGGAAAAAAAAAAAGTTACCTACTTTGGGAATCATTGTCTTAATCTGTGTATCTTCATCTGTGGTACCTGCCTCTGGTATGATGAGTCACCTCCATGCGAATGAACCCCCGGCTGACCACTCAGGGCTCACTGTGAAAGAGGGGAAATATGTCAGATCCCAAGAGCCAGTCATGAAGGGTGGAGTGTTGGAGAAGGTCTCCAGAGGACATGACTGCTGGTTGACCCTCCAGCTGGTCCCTGGCAATTGGAGGCTCCTCTCCCCCTCCCCTGTCTTTGCAACGTACACTCTGTCCACCATTCTCAGGGCTGGAGCTGTTTTCAAGGACACAGCCTCGAGAGAGCGTTGTTGAGACCATTTGAACCCCATTAAGGCTCCGTATGAACTGTGAAGATTCTGGCGGGCACGTACAGAGATTTACTTGTCTTGAGGTCGCCCGAGATAAGCCTTGTAAGTACATTCCCTTGTTTTTTAAAAATGTCACCTACCGGGGCGCCTGGGTGGCTCAGTGGGTTAATCATCTGGCTTTGGCAGGGCGCCTGGGTGGCTCGGTTGTTAAGCGTCTGCCTTCAGCTCAGGTCATGATCCCAGGGTCCTGGGTTCGAGTCCCGAGCTGGGCTCCCTGCTCAGTGGGGAGTCGGCTTCTCCCTCTCTCTCTGCTCCTCCTCTCCCCAACCCCCACTCCTGCCCAAGCTCGTGCTTATTCTCTCTCTTGAATAAATAGAATCTTAAACAAAACAAAACAAAACAAAAAACTGCCATGTACCCATCTTCAGTGCCCTCCTCTCTCCCGCCCCTCCCTGGACCTGGGCCTGTTTCAAGTTCACCCCGAGGAACTCCAAGGTTTCAGACCGACATACCCACACCATCAGTGGTCTTGATTTGTGTTTCTCTAGATAAGATCAGGCCTTTCTTCATATGTCTATTGGCCATATGTTTCCTTCTTTTGTGAAATAACCTTTTACATTGTTGTTCATTTTTTTTCTTGGGTTACAGGCCATTTTATATCTTTACGCGTGAAATGTTTGTTCAGCTCTTTTGTCATTATTTTTTTTCCCTTTTGGGGTTCATGTCTTCTTGTTGAAAGATAGAGGTTCTTTGTTTTTATACTCTCATGAAGTTTTATGTGAGATGTAAATCTACTTTAGTTTCTTTGAAACATCTTTTGGTGAATAGAATTTTTTTATTTTAAAGTAGTTGAATCCATCTATTTTTAATGTTATAATTTCTGTCTTTAATATTTTGTTTAGTTTTTTTGTACAATTTTCTGGATACAAGACTTGCAGAACATCTTTTGTTATTTTACTCATAAATTTATGATGGTTTTTATTAGAATAGTGTTTAGAGCTATTTTATATATTCATATTTAATATAAATTAAATTACGTATTATTCTCACCCTAGGTTATATGTCCAATGATTTACAATAACATTTCTTGATGTCTTTATAAATTCTCAAGTTGAAGAACCATTCTGGGCATCTTTATTTTTTTATTTATTTATTGTTTAAAGATTTTATTTATTTATTTCAGAGAGAGAGAGAGAACGCAAGCATAAGCGGGGTGGGGATAGGGAGAAGCAGACTCCCTGCTGAGCAGAGAGCCCCAGGCAGGGCTCCACCCTACTTTGGCTAGAATCTACATACTAGTCTTTATACGCAAAAAGGGTCAGATCTGTGCACAAATCCATTTGTGAAGCCAAAAGCTACTCTGGTGTAAATGTGCCATGGGGATCCATTTCAAAACACTGCTTCCTCTTGCCAAGGTCAGTGGCTATCACCGAAGTAACCAGAGAATGCCTGTGTCCTCACTCTCAAAAAGGCAGCCTCTTTTGTGACATTAAATTACAGCACTTTCCGTCCCTTTCTTTTCAATGGTAGAAATCTTTTTTATCATTTTAAAGCAAAGATTGACCACCTTTCAATGAGAAGTTCTGATAAAGAGGAAAGTTTTAAAATTGTGTCCAGAAAGTAGCAACGTCCTCTCACAGCCAGTTTTATTGTCCAGGAGTTGAGAAAATAAATACAATGTCTCCAGGTTTCCCCACATTGGAGACTGATGGCTAAGTTGAATGCTCTATAGCTTTGCTCTTACACCCGAACTCCAGATGTAGGAGTATCTTGTTCATTTCTTCATTTCTTTTACCAAGTACATTTGGTGGTCAGTATTTCTCAGTAAGAGTCTGGAAGAGTGCACTCACATTGCCCTCAGTATTTGTAATTCTGACAAAGCCCTAAAATGGCAGGGATTCAAAACAAGGCAGGCTAGCACATACATACTGGGCTGAAGCCAGATTTGCCTTGAATACAGCTTACACGATCCGTTTAGTTTTATTTCAAACACGAGCCCCAAATACAACCCTTTTGACCTGAGTACTCCATCCCTAAATGGCAAACTGAACATTCATGAAAATTTAATGGCGAGGAAATTAGTACCTTCTTATGTTTCAGACTGTGAAATGGCACCAGGGAGCACTTTCAGAGACAGGCAGAAGTGTGTGGATGTGCTGGACCAAACCTGAAACATTTGTCCCTTCAACCTGTCATCCTTCATTAAGTCAGCCGGCCGCTAAGACAACTCTGACAGGACACCATCACGATGCCACCCAAGAAAGGTATTTCAAAATAAAGACCTGGTTCTAGAATATTCTACCTTCCTTAGAGATTGGGAACTTTAAGTAGATTTTTTCCATAATTTTTCTTCTCTCTTTGGGGCTTTCCCTTTTTTTATATTTCTGTGGTTTGAGACCTTTTGGGTCTTGAGAAATTGGAATGGGCTTATTTTTTCCTTTAATCTCTTTTCTTTAATGGACAAAGGTTTCACCAACTAGTAAGTGCTCAAACTTACCTTTCTTTCATTTGGGGAGACAGTGTGGGGAAGCAAAATACACTGAGGTTCAGAGCAACAACTGAAACTGGGGGTTCTGTGTCCCAGCAAGGGATCTCTTGTCAGATTGGTGGTGGGAGGGGGGGATCACAGCTTTGTGAAGGGGACCAGTTCTGATGCAGTTTGTGAATTAAATACAGTTCCGAATTAAGTAAAGCTGAAGGGGAGAGGGAAGAGAATTAAGGCAGAGAAAGTGAAGAAAAGAGGCATAAAACCCTCCTGTGGGGGGTGTATGTGAAAGGCTGAGCGATATGATGACACACATTTTTGGTTGCTGTGACTTGTCACAGGGGTACATTTTCGGTACCCTGGAGATAGCGTGCGGCGTGTTTGGCTGTCACTCTGTGATGTTTACCGAGCTTACATTGGCTCTGTTTGCAGCCTCATTTCAGTCCCCAAAAGACAGTAGAATTTTCAACTAGGGAGTAACCTGGAAATACATGTTTGCTTTTCAGCATAGAACTAATGCAGATGGCCTTGCTCCTGGTCCTTTCTTCAGCTGACTTGTTGAATCTTAGAATGGAAAGTGGAGACAGAGACCTCACTTAGAAATGATCTATTAAAGTCACCGAGCTTCAGGCTTGTGTCTCGAGAATGTGAGCAGGATCCTATTTAATAGGCTTAGTTGTTTTATTGACTCCAAACATCTGGACAGGCTTAGGAATATCATTATCAAAGTAGGTCAAAGTTTTCAGAAAACAAAAACAAAAGCAACCACTTTTGTGAGGCTCTACACGCATTTTCAAAGAAACTGTTAGAAATGGCCCAAAGATGCATATTGGCTTTTAATAGGGTGGGATTGGTTTTCCATTAATAAGGACAGCACTTAAATCTTATTAAGATGTTCGAATTCAGCCCCTTTAGGGTTTTCCAACGTGGGGTCCTCAAGTTCCTGGTTTTGGTAGTTATAATGTTTTCAGGCTCATTTCAGATCTAACAATTGTTAGAGAAACTTGCAATAAGGCTACACAAGCTCTCCTAAATGCCAACCATTTCGTTAAACAAGTAAGAATGGAATTGATTATTCTTGCTGTTTTTTCATGCTATTATTTAACATTTATTAATCTTACTGCTTTCATAACAACAGATGTTTTAAAGTTTAATCATTTTATTTTGATAGTGGATGGAATATATGTTGTGGCAGAAAATGTGTAAATTTTTGAAAAGCGCATTTAAAAAAACAAAAACAAAGAATCCCACCACAAATAGATTACTGTAGACATTTGGGTTTTCTTCTTCCAGACTTTGTCTATGAAAGTTATGTTTGGTTTATATTTAACAAAATGGATGCAAATTAATTGATACACAATGAATGTAGTTTTTGAGACAATGGTCTGGCTTCATAAGAAACTCAAAGAACAATAGCATTGCCTATTTCGGTTACATAATATCATAGTATCATATTAATTGTTTCCACTATTGAGTGCCTATGACATCCTAGGCTCTCTATAATATGTAGTGACGAATTGCCATGATGGTTAGATGTGGAGGGATAACAGGTGATATCTTACTGTGATGGCTGCCACTTTCAACACGCTGGGAAGGGACATAGCAGGTCAACTGGCAGGTGCATTGCTCAGCATGTTGAACTTCCCTAGACAGGGCACAAGAAAAAACTGCTTATGGGTAACCCATGAAGAGATGAAGGAAGGCAAATTGGTCTGCTTCGATCCCCCCTGTCTCCTGTTTTCACCTCATGGAGTTAGCACAACACATCACTGAGTTGTGTTACCTGCCCCATGGCAACGGGGCATCCCTGTAAGATGCCAGATCCTACACCCATGGTGTGCTGTTCCATTCAAGCCTGGAAGTGGCAGAGATCCTAACACTCTGGGCTTGCTGGTGGTCGACTCTGCTGGGTGCTTGGCGTTCCAAGGGCAGGTGATTGGTTGGGACTGGGATGCTGCTGGAGCTGTAGGAAGGAAGGAAGCATTGGAAGGAATCTGATGAGGTCCATGAGGTTTGTGTCTGGCACAGAAAGGAAGGATTCCAAAAACATTTAGAATATGGAAATACTAGTACTTTGTGAGAGTGAATGTGGGAAGATGAGAGAGGGGGTGTCAAAAATGGCTCTTGTGATTCTGGGTTCAGCAACAGAGTAGAAGGAAATTCCAATAAGTAAAAGACTCTGGGGGGAAAAAGGGCTTGGTTGAGGGTATGGCTTGATTATCTGCAAAGTATTTTCTGGTGATAGAGATTTTGGCTGGGAGTTGAAGTTCCTAGAATCACATAACTTCCCAGGAAGAGTGTATAGCATAGCAAGGAAAGATAGCCAACAATGGAACCGGGGGACAACTTCCACATTTAGTGGTGAGTGGAGGAGGATAAGCCCATGGAAGAAACAGAAAGGATGGGTCAGAGGGATAAGAGGAGATCCTGCAGATCAGAGAAGCTAAGGGAGTGGAGAGTTTCCAGGAAGAGGACTGATGGTCAATTAAGAACATCAGTGTATTGCGAAGAAGTATCTTGCAATGCAGACTAACCATTTGTAAAGATGATGATAATTCTGGGTTGTAATTTAAAATGTAATCATGTTGCTCTCTGTCTCTCTGTCTTTGTTTAGAACAGATTAACAAAGTGTTAACTAGAAAAGCCCTTAGAAATTTTTCTTCAGTGCATGAATAGAGTCTGTTATTTATAGTTAGAAGCTGCCTTTTGCTGAAATAGTGCTCCTAAATGCTTTAAATGAATTAATGCTTGTGAAGGCCACTTGTAAACCCTGAAATGACATGCAAAATGAGGGTGGCGATCATTGTCATGTTGTTATACTGTTATTTGGTCAGATGCTTTTTTTTCCAACAATGCAAAATAAACCCCAGCTCTGCTTATACAGCTTCTTCAAGGTTCTAAATTTGTGATGCTCATATAGATGATGTCTTACTATATTTAAAGATGAATAGACAGCATTTCCTAAAGAGATAAATAATATATAGAAGTGTTGGAATTATAAATTATCATAGAAATTCCTTCTATTCATTCACTTATTTATTTGGTCATTTCAATAAACAATGCGTTTGATTCTTTTCATGTGCTCTGAGAAGAATGTGATGTGGCAGACTCATCCTTCTCAAAGAGTGTATAGATTAATATATTCGGGTCAGTACTGAACGGTTATTGGAACAAAACCAGAATCAAAACATTGCTTTCCGAGGTACAGAGGGCCTTTAAAAATTAGGAACATTGATGCATTTGTTTCTCACTGGGCCTGTGATTTCAGGATTTCTCTGCAATGGACAGCACTTCTTGGGTTTGAAATGCCCATCAGTGATGACCAAGGGATGATAAAGGAATGATAAATTATCGACACTCTTATTTCCACTTCTTTAATTCCATTTTAAAAACCAGCCTTGTTGAGATACAATGTATGCACAATAAACTGTACACATTAAAAAGGTACAATTTAACAAGCTTTGACAAATATATACATAGTGCTGTAATGACCAACACAATCAAGACTTCTGCTCCTCCCGAATGTTCCTTAGTTCCCTCTGGCATAAATCCATACATTCCACCCCGCAACCGCCCCTACACTCCGTGACTAGAGCCAAGCAGTTGCTATGCTGCTTTTTTGTCATGGATTACAATGCATTTTCTAGAATTTCATGTAAATGGAAACATGCAGTAGGTACTGTTTTGTGCCTGGCTTCTTCCGTTTAACATAATGCTTTTGAGATTTACCCACATTATTAGATATACCAATAGTTTGTTTCTTTTTGTTGTTGAGTAGCGTTCCATTGTATGGGTGTATCACAGTTTGTTTATCCATTCACCTGTTGTTGAACATTTTAATTGTTTCCAATTTGGGGTCATTATGCACAAAGCTGCTGTGAACATTTGAATATAAGTCTTGTGTGAATATATGGATTGAAATTGCCGGGTTGTATGGCAAGTGATTGATTACCTTCATAAGAATCTGCCCAATTCTTGGGGCGCCTGGGTGTCTCAGTTGGTTAAGCCTCTGCCTTCAGCTCAGGTCATGATCTCAGCGTCCTGGGACTGAGCCCCCTATGGAGCCCCACATCAGGCTCCCTGCTCATAGGGAGTCTGCTTCTCCCTCCACCCCTCCCCCTCTCCCTCTGCTCCTCCCCCCTTCCTTGCCCTCCCCCGCTCATGTGTGCACGCATGCACACGTGTGCTCTCTCTCTCAAATCAATAAGTAAATAAATGAACTGCTCAATTCTTTTCCAAAGTGGCTATAGAATTTGTATTTTCACCAGCGATGTATGAGAGTTCTAGTGATCCGCATCCTCACGAAAAGTGGATGTTGCAAGTAAATCTTTTTAATTTTAGCCTTTTGAGAAAGTGTGTTGTAGTACATCCCTATGACTTTCATGTGCATTTCCCTAATGACTAATGATGTTCAGAATGTTTATGCTACTTTCTTTCTTTTGTCCCATCTTTTCTTTGTTCTTTATTCTCTTTTCTTACCTTTTTCTGGATTAAGTATTTTTTTAAACCATTCTATCTCCACTATTGGTGTATTAGCTGTATCTTTTTTTGTTACTCTATTTTAGTAGGTTTACAATATGCATCTTTAGCTTATCACATTGCACTTTCAAATAATGGTATGTCACTTTACAGATACTTTAAGAAACTTAACTGTAGTATAATTTCACGTCCCCCTCCTGTATCTTATGTTATTGTTTTTTGTACATTTTATTTCCATATATATTAGAAACTCCACAATCTATCATTCTTATTTTTGCTTTAAACATTCAATTATCTTTACAAAGAAATTTGGAAAAATAAGAAAAAAAGTCTTTTGTATTTACCCATATATTTACTATTTCCAGTGTTTTTCTTCCATATTTCAGATGCATTTTTTTTTTCTTCTGGGATCATTCTTCTTCTGCCTGAAAACTTCCTTTAGTATGTCTTGTAGGACAGGTCTGTGGGCAATGACTTCTCTCAAGATTCGTATGTCTGAAAGAGGCTTTACCTTAATTTTTGAAAGATATTTTTTGGTGGGAATGGAATTATAGACTGATAATTTTTTCCCTTTTTCTTTTGTTTGTTTGTTTTCCCTTTCAGTGCTTTAAAAGTTTCTCTCTTTCATAGTTTCTGATGAGACATCTGTAATCATTCTTATCTTGTGTCACTTTTGTCTGGCTGTTTCTATGGTATTCCCATTATTACTGTTCATTCTGGCAATTTATTTATGCTGTGCCTTGGTATAATTTTATTCATCTCTTTTTCTGTTTGGAGTTTGCTGAGAATTTTGGACTTTTGGTGTATAGTTGCAATCAAAAAAAAATTTTTTTTTTTTTTAAGAGAGAGAGAGAGAGAGAGAGTGCCCCCAGTGTGAGTTGGGGAAGGGGCAGAGGGAGAGGGGAGAGAGAATCCCAAGCAGGCTCTCTGCCCAGGGAGAGTCCGATGCTGTGCTCAATCCCATGGCTGTGAGATCACAACTCGAGCTGAAATCAAGAGTCAGACACCCAACTAACTGAGCCACCCAGGTGCCCCAGTTGCTATCAAATTTTTAAAACATTTTTGGCCATTATTTCCTCACTTTTTTCTGATTTCCCCTTCTGGAACTTCAATTACATGTATGTTAGATAATTTAATTTCATCCCACAGGTCAGAGATGCTCTTCCATTTTTTTTTTTAATCTTCTATTTTACTTCTTTCATTTTGGGTAAAATCTCTGTCTTCAAATTTGATGCTCTTACCTTCATCAATGTCAAATCCACTGTTGATTGCATCCAGTGTATTTATCATTTCAGATATCCTATTTTTCATCTCTAGAGTTTGATTTGTATTTTCACAATATTTTTTTATTTTTTCACATCATGTTCTTAAGCACATGGAGTGTATTTATTTGCTGATTTACTATTAATGTGTGCTAATTCTATCATCTATGACATTTCTGGCATTTCTGTGTCTATTGATTCTTTTCATTGCTCTCGTTGTTGGGAGGTATTCATTTCCCAACTTCTTTGTCTGCCTGGTGATTATTTTATTTGCTGTTGGGGATGTTGAATTTTAGATTTTTGGGTCCTGGATTCTTTGGTATTCCTTTAAATATTGTTGGATTATATTCTGGGATGCAGTTAAGTTACTTCAAATTAGCTAGATACTTTTGAGACTTGATCTTCAGCTCTGTTATGGTGAGCTCCGACTAGCTTTAGTAGATTTAACTTGGTCTAGGGCTCTAACCAATGCTCCATGAACTAGGAGGTTTCTCCTCCCTGACTAGTGGAAAACCTCAACTGTTCCTGTCTCTTGTGAGCTCCAGAAATTATTCTGCCTACTCTTTTATTTCTGGTATTTCACCTCACACATTCTAGCTGCTTTGGGCTCCCTGAAAACAGAACTATGTCCCCTCAGCTCAGTGAGACCATAAGCCTCTGTTTGGGTCCCCCCTCTCTATGTTGCAGCCTAGAAACTCCTTAGGCAAAGTGATCAGTCCATGTCAGGGCTCATCTCATTTGCTCCCTTTCTTTCCAGGATCACTGTCTTGAGCTGTCTGTGTAGCAATGTCTGAAAGGAGATGTTTCATATGTTTTGTCTGGCTTTTTAGTTGCTTAAGGTAAGAGGGTTAATTCATTCCTACTTATTTCATTGTAGCTGGAAGCAAAACCTCTGTACCATGTTTATAGTATGCTTTGACTTAATTATTTGAGGATTCCTTCTAGTTATCAAAACTTTTAGGGGTGCCTGGGAGGCTCAGTCATTAAGCGTCTGCCTTTGGCTCAGGTCATGATCCCAGGGTCCTGGGATCGACCCCCATGTCAGGCTCCCTGCTCTGTGGGAAGCCTGCTTCTCCCTCTTCCACTCCACCTGCTTGTGTTCTCTCTCTCACTGTGTCTCTTTCTGTCAAATAAATAAAATCTTTTAAAAAAAACTTTTAGATGACGTAAGCAGATAATTGAGAACATCTTCAAAACATCTTTCTTCTTCGGAGTAGTTCTCATGGGCCTGGTCTTTACTAAAGATATAAACTTTTAGTATCTGAGTTTCATATGCCAATATTCATAATTATGAGGTTTATCCATATGGTATGTTCTAATGGGGAAAAAAAATGAAACTCCACTCTTGTGTGATGTCTTTATAGGTCTTGGAGAGACTTAAAGAAGAGTCATGAAGTCCATAACCTTTATTAAGTGAGAAATTAAAAGGAACAAAACCAAAATTGCCCTAGACAATGACACATACCCCTGTGAAGAAGCTGAATCTCTAAGGCTTTTCCTCCTGTGACATATTCCACAAAGATTGTTCCAATTTGGGGAAATTTATCCCTAATGCTAACTAATTATCTCATGTTAGTATGTGAGAATTCCTCCTCTTCTTCTGGTTATGGTATGGAGAGAAGTCAGTTCCCATCAATGCAGACATTCGTAACAAATTATTAAATTGTTCTCCTAGTCCCCCGTGTATGAATAGGCTGTGTACCTTCAATTTTAGCTCATTTAACACAATATTTATTGATTATTGAATACAACAAAAAACATGATGTCGAGAAGCTCAGAAGCTTTTGGGGGGAGATGAAACAAAGACAGAAAATATTAAAAAACAGTATAAGACCGTAATGAGAAAGATGTTTGGATGGAGGATATGAAGTGTCAATTGAATTGTAGAGGCAATACCTACTATGTGCTTTTTCTCATTTCCAACTCTTTAATCTTCTTTTATGGCTCTCTAGTGAACATTCTTCAATTTATTCTGACCATTCTTTAGCTGCCGAGCTGAAACATTCAGAAGATATGAATTTGATGAGTTCTGAGTATATTCTGACTGCTAGCGTTCTATGCATCCCAGACCTGCACTTGTTCTTATCAGCACATCATAGTATTATCTCTTGGCAGTGTGGGTCGTGGACCAAATGTTGGAATCATGCAGGCCTGGGTTTGGATCTTTGTTACCTTTGCAGCCTTTAGATCTTGAGAGGGGGTATTAGTTAAGGGCAATTTGGTTGAAGACAACATATTCCAGCTTAGCTAGCCCAAGCTACAAGATAGCAGGGGGTGACCCATGGAACCCAAAGGCAAGAATGAAATTGAGTCTCAAGCTCAGATAGAACCTGAAACTGTGGCACTCCAGGAAATATGCTTCGTTCTTCTTTCTGGCTGCATACGGTCTTCTTCCTCCTATAGTAGACATGACAGGTAAGGCCAAGGCCAAGAGTGACCAAAGCCTTCATTTTCTCAGCCATGTGGGTGACAACATATGTGTATGTTTATGTCAGGGTACAGTTCACAGAAAATGTTGGGGAGGTGGTAGAAAATTTCCCATAAAAGCAGAGCAACTGGGAGAATAAAACAATGATTACTCTCCATAACAAATCATTTCACCTCTTTTAGTTCAACTTATTTATATATAGGAGGTCCTCCATAAATATTAACTCTCTTCTCGCTGACTTTCTTTCTAGTCAGTTTTCATTCTCTGTCCTAGACAATTTTCTGCTAAGAGTGTACAAGATGTACTGCCCACAAATAGGAATATGTCTTGATAAAACAAGTTACGTTTCCATAGTTTATCAAGGCAAGGATTCATATATTCCTCCTGGGCCAAATTGATGCTGTGGAAAGTAACAGAGACTGGTTTTGAAGATTCTTCACCCAAGAAGGTTGCCAGCTGGGGTGAGGATTGTATAGATACAGAGGCTGCCTGTGGTGTGAACTCCTGGGCTGTCCTTTGGGTATTGCAAAAGGCCCTCAGGAAAATGCATTAACCAAGTCAAGAAACCATAGTGTGAGGGTTCCGTCAGGGCAAAAGGGATGGTTTTTGAAGAACTCACAAATTTTCCCATGCAATGGCCATGGATGGCCACAACAAGACATGGTAGCCACTGAGTGTGAGTAAAGATACTTAACTCTTTGCCTTTCTAATACTCGTTCTACGATTCTAGGCAAGAACCAGAAGCTACATAGTGAGTAGAAAAGGAGGCATAGGTCAGGAGAAGTGGTCAAAGATATGCTTCCATTTCCTTCCCCACTTAGGTCTCCAGGCCTCAATTGTTGGCATGAGTGAGGAGAGGGGAGGATCTTTGAATAGGCTGTGAGATTGCCATTTTAACTTAGACTGGACTGGGTATTTTAATACCTTACTACCAGAAAATGGGTATGAATTATCAAAGTGACGTGGTTCTTATAACTATAAAACCTACAGAATCTGTCTAAAATATTATCCAGGGCTGGGAAAATGAAATCCAATGGAGCCTGATTTAAGGTAGCATATATTTACCCTTTAATTAAATGATCTACACTTATTGAAGTGAATATAGTTATAATTAGTAGGGCACACAGTAGATTTTGATAAAAATACTCAGTTCTTTCTCTTAAGGGAACTAGTTAAACCTTTAACCAAGACAGCCAAGGAATTGCTTAGAGGGTGGTATGGCTCATCCACCATTCTCTGTGCTCCGTTCTGCTCCTGGCCTGATCTTAGCTGAGATCTTTAGTTGTGATTCTTCTTATTAATAACATATGACCAAGAGTTCGCAATCTTTGCTTTCTAACTGTGAGAATGACTTCATGATGCTACAAGTTCTTTTCTACTCCTGAGTATTAATGTTCTGTCTTCTTCCTCATGTCTGCCCTTCCTCCTTGAAGGGGAAGGTTGTCTACACACTGTGTAGATTGAAGAGGCCTTTCTCCACCTTTGATGTTAATGCTATTTTCTGCTTAAAGTCTTAACTGGAAATGGGTCTCTCGTTTATGCCACACCATGACACTTCAAGTAATAAAGATTTAAACAGCCTTCCCAGCAATAGTCACTGTTTTGTTTTGTTTTGTTTTTTTCACTCCATAGCCAATATTGTGTGCAAGTTAACATTACAAAGCCCAAACCTTCACATATGATGATTTTGTGAAATGGAATTCTCAACTTCAAATATGTTTCCTTTTTGCTGAACCTCCTGACTTGCATTCAGGTCCGTTCTCCAGTTCTTAAACATCTGGTTTTTGAGAAGCAGTGACCAATACAATAAACTCTCTTCCCCCAGTTCTATCCACCTTAAAAAATTATTGGACTCAAAGAAGGAAAGTTTTTGGGCGCCTGGGTAGCTCAGTTGGTTAAGCGACTGCCTTCGGCTCAGGTCATGATCCTGGAGTTCCGGGATCGAGTCCCGCATCTGGCTCCCTGCTCGGCGAGGAGTCTGCTTCTCCCTCTGACCCTCCTCCCTCTCATGCTCTCTGTCTCTCACTCTCTCTCTCTCAAATAAATAAATAAATAAAATCTTAAAAAAAAAAAAGAAGAAGGAAAGTTTTCTTGCCTTTCTGCCCTCTCCCCAAACACAGTTTTTCAGAGCTCCAGAGTTTCTATGACTCCACATGAAAGATTTTGCATATAGATACATCTCAGTAATACTCAACTGTGGAACACTTCCAAAATAAATGTATTCTAGTCTTTAATATCTTCCTGGCAAGGATCTTCTTGCAAAACTGTCTCCTGGACCCTGCAGGTGAGGACTTGCAAGTTTCAGTCAAAATGTGAAATAGCCCAGGATTCATGCTCTTCCCCACATCATAATAATACATTGTGATCTAGGATCCAGTCCTCCAAAGCTCTCTGACTTCCACCTTTCATTTTAGCTTCCTTTCATGGAGGTATCTGAGTTTCTTATAAAATTATCAATACAATATTTTCACACTACAGTGTAAATTATTGGTAGCTAAAAGAGTGCTTTGCAGTTTGCAGCTCTGGCTCATTTTTTAGCCTTGCCTAATTCCTACAATATCATCCGTTATGTCCCCTCCTTCATAGGAAAGCTTAGTTGGTTTTACATTGTTCTCATGTAATGTTTAGACTCCCCAGTCTGGAGTCTCATGGTCTTTTGCCATTTGAACTTAGTCTTATTTTAAGTTCATATCAAACCCCTTTGATCTACTTTCCATTTCCGGCATACTGAACACATTTTTCCAACCTCTATGTTTTATTTTTTGGGAGTAATCACCTTAGCTCCTCTCAATTTTTGCTCATCATTATCCCATCCATCCTTCAAGGCTCAGTTGATAACCACCTCCTCTGTGATGTTTTTCTGGATTTCCTCAGTAAGATATAATTTCTTTCTCTTCATATTTCCTGTGGCATTAAGTATTCATCACTTATATATTACTCTTCTCCAAGTGCTTTGGAGTGGATATTATTTATGTCCTTTATACGGCTGGTGACCACTTTTTCCAAATATTGACATACTTGGCCAGATCTTTTTTTTTCAATTTGTGAGTTTCTTTATATAACTTTTTAAGATTTTTATTTATTTATTTATTTATTTATTTGAGAGAGAGAGAATGAGAGAGAGAGAACACATGAGAGGGGATAGGGTCAGAGGACGAAGCAGACACCCCGCCGAGCAGGGAGCCCGATGCGGGACTCGATCCCGGGACTCCAGGATCATGACCTGAGCCGAAGGCAGTCGCTTAACCAACTGAGCCACCCAGGCGCCCTCTTTATATAACTTTTTAAATACACTTATACAATTAAATTGTATTTTGTTAGGTTGTGAGCTTGAAAAATTTCAAGATTGAAATGAGCTTGTTGTGGCCAATTGGCTAGTGCTAGATGGCACTATGATGGTTTGTGTTTGCTGGACAACACATTATTGCCTTAGAGACAATTTACATGGGGAAGCAGATTGCAATGCACATGTTGCTTCAGGAGCCCATGAAAAGACTTGAGGGATATTTCAGCCAGGTCTGATGGAGCATTCCAGTTTTGCCAGCAGAAACACACACACACACACTGGAATGGCTTGTCTTCTCCAGGATTTGTATCTCTTTAACTGGATAATTTTTAATAAGCACTAACATTATTTCTTCTTTGACTTCCCATTTCCTGTGCCTCTTTCTCTGATCACTTTCTCTTTTGACCCCTTTGTTTTTCACATGTATTGAGACTACCATTTTGGCTATTTATTCTGCTTTAGGAACCATTCTGTCTCCTTAGGAAGGTTTTGCATGTGTCAGATCCCGTCTTTTATGTTTTGATGTTTAATAGCACTCAAAAGTTTTGGATTTCTGGTTTTTTTTTTTTTAATATTAGAGTGTGCTCACTTACTATGCTATATAATCAACACTTTCTTCTTTTTTTCTTGCTTTTTAATAAAGAAAAATAGAAAATTCTGTGATAATATATTATAGTTTGCGAAACATTTGTAATCAGGACTCTTCCAGAAACTCAGACTGTATCATCCTGTCACTAATTACCCTGGAAGCTCTGGGAAAGCAGGGATGTGGCAAACTTTTAATACTGTATATCCCCTACTGCAACAAGAATAGTTAAGACCTAGTAAATATTTATTGAGTGAATGGCCAACTATAAAGCATAGGTACAGCATAATGAGTGAGGGAAACTAGGTTTTTTAAGACACCTCCTGAGACCTGCTTTCAGGTTGTATAAGAGGAGGTAATTATAGTCTGGGGCCTCACTCTCTGTTCTTAGCTCATGCTTGCAGGAGGCGTTAGAAAAGGAGCTTGGCCTCTGGTACTATTTTCCTCTGTAGGTTACATGGAAGCAAAGGCAGGACTTAAGGAAGTAGGTCTATTTTTAGACTCAGTGACATATTTAAATAGGTTGCAATAGAAAGTAGTGCAAAGATATTTCACAGGTAGAATATCACATCCAGGGTGCTTTAACACTGCATTCAAGTGACCTGTGATGGGATGGGTAGAAGCATCTGTAAACTGAAATGAGTCACTGTGAGCTCCTCTTTGTAACCTACAACTCTGGCAGCGGGTGACTCAGGCTGTGGGGTCAGGAGACCTGGGTGTTATGTCTAGCACCGTGATGCCACTTTAGTTTACAGACTTGGAGATTAATCTAATGAACCTTCAGTAGTTTTCTTCATTTAAAAAAAAATCTGTCTAGTTTTTTGTTCCCCCATAAATTTCTGTTGGTCTATGTCCAAATGTCGGTGAGGGCGCTAGATCCTTGTGAGCTAGCAGCATCGATTGTTAGGAGGGAAAATTATCCCACTCATGAGTGAGTGACATTTGCTTTCCCTGTGAGGAAAAATGATCTGCATAATGCTGTGTAGAAGTAGGGAACAAAGCCTGCGGTTCCCTCCCATGACCTTGATCCTCTGCAGTTGCATCTCCTCTGGATGGAGGGACGGGCTGTATGAGGGACAGAGCTGCCAGCCTGCATGAACACTAGAGCCAAAGATGGCAAATTTAAAACATTGGAAATTTCAAGGGGAAATATTTATAATAGCTACACTGAGAAGTATGTTGATATTGAGAGCTCTGAGAGGTCCAGTGAAGGAAAATAGAGGATCTTCTCTAAGAAAATTATGAAAGAGCCCCACAGAAGCAGTCCTAACCTAGTCTGGCAAATTTCGACTCTCTCCATGGCTTGTGCCTCCTTCTTCCATGTGACTTTGCTCATGATCTTCCTTCCTCTTGAAAAATTTTCCTGTGCTAATCCAAAGCCCTCAAGACGCAGGGGAAAATGTGCTAAGTCTGAGACTAGAAGGAAGTTTCTGTGTGATATCCCTTTTGTTCATTGATGGCTTGGTTCATCCATCCATCCATCCATTCATTCACTCATTCTTGTCACAAATATTGGCTGAGTGCTTACTCTTTGTTCGGCACTAAGGAAGAAGAGTTGAAGATCAACCAAGGTCCTGTCTTCCTGGAGTGTACTTGCTTGTGGGGAAAATAAATAGTGGATCAATGAACAATTAACTAAGTAACAGAAGGCCATGTGGTGACGGTGTTAGGAAGAAAATTAAAGAAGGGTGGAAGAATTAGTGATGACATAGTTTTTGGATTCTTCATCTGTCCAGCTGCTCTTGTCCCCTCAGTGAGATGGACTGGTGAGGGAAACTTGGCAGAGCTGACTTTGAGTTTAGGGTGGTTTTCCACCCCATGTCTCTCCCTCCAGTCTCTAAGATCTTCAGCTTAAGGCAGCTCCCTCTCTCTTTGTTGCCACTTCACTGCATTGTTTGGCCTGGATGAACCAGAAATCTCTTCTCTTTTTCTCATGTTCACAGTGTTGCAGAAATCTCCCATCTGTCGATGTTCTTGCTTTCCTTTTGTCTTGTGCGTCTACACCTTCTAAGATCCCTTCACTACCATGTGCAGTCGGATCTTGGGATGTTGTAAAGACAAGTGCATCTATACAATCCACCACATCTAAATGGGTTCATCCACTTAATCTGTTTAAAACTGAGATAACAACACAGCCATCACTCAATGGGCTGTCCTTCCTCTTGACCGATTCTACTTCTTTTTTAAGAGATTCATTTTAACTATCAGAGTTGTCCACATGGAGCATCCAGTAATTTGTCAATTACAGTTTCAGATTTCCTCCCTAGTAACAGTTCCCACAGTGGTTTCTGCTTGTGCATTTATGCCCTGGTAAGCTGTTTTTGTTTCTGCTTGTCTGTCTCTCCAATTCTGGGGGCAATGGTTTTCCCTGGGAAGCTCAATTCTCTGACAGATCTAAGAAAAGTTGATTTTCAGTTTGTTCAGCTTTTCCCTTTTAGGATGGGAGTGATGGCTGAGTGGATTAAAAATTGCCATTGTTACAGTGCTAGGAAAATTTTTATGTATGAAAATGGCAATAGCCTTACCCTGAGTATGAATAATACTTAAAAGCATGTGAAGATGTGATTGTCTGTGATGTTACTTATTAAAAAAAAGTATACATATCTTTTGAAGTGTTGAAAGGAAAATAGTACTTTATATGCTTTATAGCATCACTTTTTGTAAGTACTGAATATATTCTTGTTTATGTATCTATGTTCTGTTTTGTAGCCTTAAGAACTATTTTGAGTGTATCTGAATATATGAAACAAGAGTAAATGTCCTATGTGACGTGATGCTGTGTTATATATAAAACTGTGTACATAAAATTTTTTAAAAAGTCTTCATACATCTACAGACTCAATTTAAGTCTACATGCTCTGACCATTTCAGCTCCTTGGGATGTCTTCCCTTTCTCGGCTTCTATCTTTGATAGTAAGTATTAGGATGCTCAATTATATTTCACCTACAACAGCTGTTTTATTTGTGCATATCTTGTCTTCTAGCTAGGTGGGGACCTCTTGGAATGAAAAGAGAATATCTTACTCTCTTATAGCTGCCCAGATTTTATTGGATGAATATAGATTTGAGTGCCTTCCATATGCTCAACACTACTATTTTACTTGATGATCACATCACTTCTATGAGATAATTTGTTTTCATGATTTGTTGAAATGAAATCTGATGCTCAGGAGGGTTACAAATTTGCCTGTGGTTACTCTTTTTGAAGTGGCCGAGCTAGGTTTTGAATTCAGGTCTGTTTGATTCTAAGAACAAGACAGTGCTCCTTCAACTATAAAAAGCCATACTTAGTGCTTTGTCTCATAGACACAAGTGTGTTCTTGTTGACTGAGCGAATTAGTGGATGAATTCTCTGGACCTCCTTTCTACTTACTGTTTCTCTTCTCTATAAAACGATCGTGGAAGGAACCTGACGTAAGAATCAAATAGTCCACTGAGGTCTCTTAATTTGGCAACCAAGAGAAAGTAGCGTTTATTAACTAAAGCTCTCTCCCATCAATTTTCTTTAAACTTCCAGAATGTTTCAGAAGCATTTTCCTGAGTTCCATTACAAGGTGGAACATTTTAGCCATTACCGAAGACAGCACTATTAACATTTTATGAGTTGGCTCCTTTCTTCCTAACACTGAGAATAAAACATTGTTTGCTAAATTCTGGCTGCTCAATTCCTATTTTTTCATGATGTTTTATAATCCAGGCCTTCATTATAGGAACATATGGGTATGTTTATTGCTGTAAGACCAAGCAAAAAAGAGTGCCCGAGATCCTAGGAGACATGGCTAAGCAGTAATCTTTGACTTTCTGTAGCTTTCCATTAAAATTCTCTCTCATTTTTTATCTCCTTAAATTTCATTCTTAAAAATAAAAACAAAAACACAAGTTAGTCTTTTTAAACATAATACAAATCTATTATATAATTTGAAAAAGACAGAAAAAATCCAAAGAGGAAGAAAATCTCACAGTCTCACCATCCAGGTACGGTTGCTAACATTTTGGCATATTTCATCTCACTCCCTGCCCTCCCTCCCACTATCTTTGCATAAGGCATTTATTTGAGATATATAGATACATAGAATTTTAATAATCTTTTTGCACAATATAGATTGTAAACACTTCTGCTTGTCATTAAAATATTTATAAACATTATTTCTACTTAGTGGCTTCATAGTAACTTGATGTAACTATTCTCTCAAAACTGGTAATTCCATGCCGAGTTACCTGGAGATAATTGGGTGTGAAACCAAAAGAAAGGAATAGGAGGCAGCCATAGTTCTTGACCCATATTTTTTCTCATGTACTGGAAAAAAAAAGAAAAAAGAACTCAACTTAGACACTTATGAAACATTTAGAATGAATAAATTCCTCATGATCAGGATGGAGTACAGATACTGAATTTACTCTTTATCTGAAACAAATAAAAATGGACAAAATATATGAAATAACAAATTTCAAGACATTATACCTCAGACAACAAAGGGGAGTGACCTCTGAGAGATGGAAAATAAATGAGGTTTATTGCCACAGCTGACTGTCTAGAGGGTTTCCAGATCATAGTACAGGGAGGGAGGATGTAAGTAGAGACTAGTGAGCTGCCAGAGTTGAGGAGATAGAACTGAGAATTTGGGGAGATTAAGTCAGCTAAAATGCCCAGGGAAGTGTCCCAGAGAAGGGAAGGCTGAACAGAGAGAGAGTTCTGGAGATCTGCATAGTGTTCTTACTGAGTCTTCAACTGACTAATGATCAGTGTATTCACGTGGCTGGGAATGAACCACCAGGTAGGATTAGAGGGAACAATCCCTAGAGCTCATACAGGTCTGGGAGGTTCCTCCTCCCACCAGCAAGAGTATAAAACCTTATAATTCATGGGATGCCATGTAGAGTACTCAGAAGGTGTTTGCTTCAGCAATAGGAAAATATTAGTCCTAGGATAAACTGCTTTGGTCTTACTAGCAACTTAAAAGTGAGATCTTAAATGATAAAACTGATTCCCTGTAACTTAAATGCATACCAGAACAAAGCTAAAGAATATTTATGGGAATATAAAAATATCTAGCACCCAATAAGGAAAAATTCATAATGTTTATCATGCAATCAAATATTACCATTAATGCAGAGAAGCATGAAAATACCCATAGTTAAGAGAAAAATCAATTAAACATAATCATCCTATAATTGACACTGTTGATATAATTGGTACACAGTTATGAAATTGCGTTGTACGTATTCAAGAGGCTAATGGAAAAATTGAGTAGAGACATAGATGCAATTAAAAAGACAAAATTCACCTTCCACAGATGAAAAATGCAATGTGGGAGATAAAGCATATGCTTTATGGGATTAGCGTAAGATTAGAAATTGCAAAGGAAAAGATTGTTGAACTTAAAAACATGTATGACAACAGCATAAAGTCTGGAAAAGAAGAAATGAAGACATTCTGGTATAAGATTTTACACTATAAATGAAATGGTATTTATATAATTTGCTATTTATATAACTTTCTGTGGCACCATATTAAGTAGTAAAGTAGTATTTAACTAGTTACAGATAATACGCCATCAAAGTCAATAAAACAGTATCCCTGGAAAAGTCAATTCATCCAAAAAAAGACTGAAAAAAGAGAAAAGCAGAAACCAGAAGTAAGATTAATTAAAAATTAAATAGCAAGATGAGAGCTTTCAAAACAACCTTGTAGGTATGCACATTAAATATTAATGGTCTAAATACCCAAGTTAAAAGTTAGAAATTGTCAGATTAGATAAAAATTTCAGTATCCAACCATATGTTGCCTATAAGAAATCCACTTTCAGTATAAATATATACATAAGTTAAAGATAAAAGGATGGAAAAAGACATACTGTATTAAACTAGTAAAAAGAAAGCTGAAGTGGTCATATTAATATTGGATAAGTTTTATTTTATTTTATTGTATTTATTTTATTATTTTTTAAAGATTTTATTTATTTATTTTGACAGAGAGACAGCGAGAGAGGGAACACAATCAGGGGGAGTGGGAAAGGGAGAAGAAGCAGGCTTCCCGCAGAACAGGGAGCCCAACGTGGGGCTCGATCCCAGGACTCCAGGATCATGACCTGAGCCAAAAGCAGACGCTTAATGACTGAGCCACCCAGGCGCCCCGGATACATTTTATTTTAGAACAAAGAATATTATCAGGAATAAATAACGTTATTTCATAATGATAGAGGTAAATTTATCAATAGGAAATAACAAATGTAAACGTTTATACACCTAATAGCAGAACTTCAAAATACATAAAGCAAATAGTGATAGCGCTGCAAAGAAAAATAAATAAATCTATTATTATAGTCAGCACTGTTTTCACAATAATTGATAGAAAAAGCAAAATAATGTCAGTAAGCATATAAGAAAAAGACCTCCACAATACTGTCAACCATCTTGAACTAATTGGCATTTATATAACTCCACCTAAGAGCAACAGAATACACACTCTTCACATGCACATAGAACATTTAGCAAGATAAATCATATTCTAAAACATAAGTCTCAACACATTTAAAAGGATTCAAATTATAAAAAGTACATTCTCTAACTACAATGGAATTAAATTAGAAATCTAAAGCAAAAGATATGTGAAAAATCCCAAAATATTTGGAAACTAAATATTACACTTCTAAATGAGCCATGGGCCAAATAAAAAATCAAGAGAAATTAGAAAGTGTTTTGAACTGAATTTAAATAAACACATAAGCTTCAAAATTTTGAGATGCAGCTAAAGCAGTATTTAATAGTATGATATGCCTATATTAGAAAAAAGGATCTCAGTTTCTACCTTAAGAAACCAAAGAAGAATAAATAAAATCCAAAATAAGCAGAAGAAAGTAGGTGATGTAGACCAGAACTGAAGTAAATAGAAAACAAAAAAACAATAGAGAAAATTACACCAAAACATATTCTTTGAGATCAATAAAATTAATAAACCAATGACAACAATGATCTGAAATTTATCAAGAAGAAACAACAATTTTAAGACAGAAATGAGAGATGTGGCATCACTACAAATTCCACAGATACTGAAAGGATAATAAGGCAAAATTATGAACAACTTGGGCCAATAAATTTGATAACTTAGATACACTGAAAGGATAATAAGGCAAAATTATGAACAACTTGAGCCAATAAATTTGATAACTTAGATACATTGTACAAATTACTTATATGACAACCTACTACAGCTCACTCAAGAAGAAACAAATTGAACTTAATAGCCTTACATGTGTTAAGGAAATTGAAATTATAGTTAAAAATTGTCTTAACGGGCACCTGGGTGGCATAATCGGTTAAGTGTCAGACTCTTGGGGTCAGCTCAGGTCGTGATCTTAGAATCATGAGATCAAGCCCCGAGTCGGGCTCCATTCTCAGTGAAGAGTCTGCTTAAGATTCTCCCTCTCCCTCTGCCCCTCCCCATCTCACTCTCTTTCCCTCTTTCTGTCTCTCAAATAAATAAATAAATCTTTTAAAAAATTGTCTTACAATGAATATATCAAACTTTGATTACTTCCATGGATAATTTTACCATATTCAAGGAAGGAGTAATTCTGACTTTGCACAAGTTTTTCTAGAAGAAGGAAGAGGAGGGAATATTTCATTCTCCAACTTTCTCCAATACTAGGATTACTTTGATACCAAAATCAAATGAAGACACTCCAAGAACACAAAACTACAGACCAATATATAAAAACAACAATCAGAAATTGAAGTTTTAAAAATATCATTTCAGTATCAGAAAAAAATTACAAAGCACTTAGAAACAAATTTGACCAAAGTAGTGCAAGACCTACATGTTAAAAACTACAAGACATTGCTGAAAGAAACTAAAAAAGGCCTAAATAAATGGATGTACTCATTTGTGGAATGAAAGATTCAACATTATCAAAATACCAATTCTCTTCAAATTAATTTTTAGATTTAACACAATTCTAATCAATATTCCACAGGCTTTTTGAAATTTCTACATAAGTTAACAAGCTGATCCTAAAATTTATATGGAAATGCAAAGGACCTAGAAGAGGCAAGCATCTGAAAAGAATGGACAAAGTTGGAAGACCTATACTTACCCCCCAATGCTCATCATAATGATATGTAATCAAGAGAGTATGAAATTGACATAAAGATAGACAAAGAAAAACAATTCTAAGTCATAATAGTTATGGTTCCTAAAAGAAGGTGGCAGTTGCTGATTAACTTTCCCCACTCCCTCTGGATGCCTCTTAGTGTTGGTTCCCAAGGTGTGATTTGAGGTCTGGCAACATTGGCATTACCTGGAAGCACTTAGAAAAGCCAATTATTGGCACCCCCACCCCCAACTACTACATGCTCCTCACCCTACATCTTTTTTTTCTCTTGCCACTCAGGTATAATAATTTGTCCTCTGGATGCCAGGGTACTGCCATTTCTTGAATTTGGAAGCAAGGTGAGGGAGAACATGCAAATCTCTCATTCCAGAGTCTATTGACTTTTGTCTCTGTATGGAACTAATTTTATAACATTTGTGGCACTAAAAAACCATTATTCACAATGGCCACTAATCCCCCTTTTTGAGTCAACTTCAACCTTTTGTAATTGCTTCTCCAGTTGCTAACAAGCAAGAATTGGATGGTTAAGCTGACCATTGGCTCAAGCAGCATGACTTTCCATGTTGGTTGGCATCATCAACAGGCATGGGGAGGAGAAGCTAAGGGTACCAAGAGACAGACTTTAGGGTAATATTTTATTCCTTGTCTTTATCTTTTGGTTAAATGGCCTTTAATACAATCCCAGACTGAATATTATGGCAATTTTTCTACTTGCTGAGTCTAAGATATTAAGGTAAAGGTCAGAGTAGATGTGTCTTCCTTGTCTTTCTAGAATTTTAGGTGAAAACTGTCAAAATTTTGTGTGTAGGTATGTGTAAAGCATTTTAACAGCCCTTGTACATTACTTTAACCTTTGCTATGTGCCAGGCACACTATATTATATACATTGCATTTATTTATTTATTTATTTATTTTTTAAAAAGATTTATTTATTTATTTTAGAGAGGTTGGGGAGGGGCAGAGGGAGAGAGAGAATCCCAAGCAGACTCCTTGCTGAGTACAGAGCCCCATGGGGTTCGATCCTATGACCCTGAAATCATGATGTGAGCTGAAATCAAGAGTCTGACGCTTAACTGACTAAGCCACCAAGGTGCCCCCACATCGCATGCATTTATTATAGCTTTAATTTTCACAGCAACTCTGTATAGTTGTTATTGCTTCTTCCTTTTACCAATGCATAGAGAATTTAAATAAATTATCCAAAGTTATGAGATGGCATAAAATTGTAGCAGAGCCAAACCACAAATATTCGTCTAACTCAAAAACTCAGGATCTTTCCACTAAGCCAGTTGCTTACTTGAAAACTCTGAGTTGTCTTTTATAGTTCTATGGTATGAATGTAATAGTTTTAGGGACCCAGATGAACAAAAGTCCTTCTTTTTTCATATTTCTTAGTACTTGGCTCCTCATGGAAACAAACTTTCTTCTTCATGGCCATGGTGTTGAAAGAATTGGGATTAATCCAAAGGAAATCAGATAGTGAAACATTTATTTATCCTGATTAGTCTTCTGCCTGTTTTCAGAAGTATTTGAAGAACTGTAACAAAAAGCAGATATCCTTAAATTCCCTAGTGAACATGATTGCCCCCTCTGTCTTATGAACTCTACCACATCTTCTGCTTGTATTTCTCTATTGGAACTTGTCAAGTTATATCTCATGTTATTGTTTCTAGTATTTGTCTGGTTCTATTCTGGTAATCTTGAATAGAAAGACTGTCTGGATTAGGGTTCTCCAGAGAAACAGACCAGTAGGTTATCTCTCTCTCACTATCATTTACTATCTATTGATTTATTAAAAGGAATTTAATTAATTCATTATTTTATTTTATATATTTATATACTTATTATTTTAAAAAGTATTTTCTTATTTATTTATTATAAGGACTTATACATAATATATCCATATAATATATATGATAATGATTCAGCTGCATTTAGGATATAAATTAACACATATTTCACATTCTATGTGAACTATTTTGATAAAATTATAGACCACATACAAATTACTTACAGGTTGAGTCTTACTGAGAATCATAAATTGAGTCTGTAGGGAAAGATTAGAGTGGGTAGTTGGGTGGTCACAATTCTTATACACCTACATCTAGAATTCAGAATTCCTTTTCCTTAACTGATGATGATGTTAATTAATATCCCTAGTTGGTTAGCAAATCCTATAAAATATGATTTTTCCCGAACAGCTAGAGAGCACAAAAAAAGAACAATTCATTCTAGTTAATGACTTGATTTTTCTTTTATTTCCTTCCCCTTCTTTTTAATTTTCCTTAGAAACTAAAATGAACGAAATCATTTCATCCTTCTCGGCGCTTTTACGATTTTGTCAGGAAGACACTTCTTCCAAATTTTAGGAAACTATGAATGCCTTCCTAAGTCACTCATTTTCTTTTTCTCTGCCTGTCTTCCGTTGCAGTCCTTAACTTATAGCTCAGCCATCATCCTGCCTGTATGCTGCCCCTCGCTGCCTTTGTTCTTTAGAAGACACTCATTAACATTTGCTAATGTATGCTAATGAGAAGTAATTAGCATCTTCTGTGCGGAGCTCGGAAGGAGGGATGAAGACCGCACCGAGTTCAGCCAGCCTTGCTTCCTGCTTCTTTATGCTCTGGGAACAATCTTCTGCTTTCAGTTGTTACACATTCCTTTAGTGCTTTTTTGTTTGTTTGTTTCATGTTGTTTGTTTATCCCTGAATCTTGACAAGCATTCTTCTTTGTGACTTGGAATATTGCAGAAATGCTTGGGGGGAGGGAAAAGATTCCTTTTTGTTCTAAGCAATCCACGGATATAAGCGTAACTGCCAAGGGCTTACAACACATTATTTTCATCTGGTTGTTATTTTGGTATCCTATTACTATAAAAGATTTTAGCCACAAAAACTCACACAAGAGAATGTATTTTTGTTTCAGCACACTTATTTACAGTGGTTGCTCTTTATGGTGGTAATTGAAATGTGAGAACACACACTCTGAATATATATATGTTATGACAGCGTGGTTAAATAAGAAATGTCCCCTCCCCCAGAATATTCTAAATGCAAGGAAAAAGCAAGACTCACCATTTAATTTTTCCCCGCAACCACGGAGAGCTCTAAAGGTCTTTGTAAATAGCTATTTATTGAATATGAATAGTTAAAAAAAAAATAAGCCAGTGCCCCAAACCAGATAGAATAAGAGCTGTTTTTGTTTTTCTGTAGACCAATGGTGTCATAAAATATCTAATTACAGTTTCTCACAAATACTCCAGTATATAATTCACTGTTTGAAGAACTATGCTTTAGCATTTCATATTTCCTCTTCCAGCTCAGGGGTGGTAGAACTTGGAAACACACCAGCTACCTACTCAGCCTATGTTTAATTTTAATTTCATGTACAACAAAAACAGAAGGGAAAATGTGCAAAAAAAAAAAAAAATTGGTGTGCTTGCCCTTACCCTCCTTCTTATGTATATAAAAAAGATTATTATCATAGTAAAAGGATAGAAGGGGGATTTTTATTTCGAGTGAGTCTCCTTTTTTCTCTCTCTCTGTTCTCAGGGTTGGCCATTCTCTCTCCAGGACCTCATAGTTAAATGTGTTTCTCCACAGAATTCATCCTGTTCTGTTTGGCAACTACAATATTTTATATTGCGTTTTTTAATAAAGCAGACATCAGCAGCTATTTATTCCCTACTTCTTAAGGGCTTCACAGCCTCAAAAAATAAATATAATCTAGAAGGAAAAATATTGGAGAATGACAACGACAGCAGCAGTTGAATTTCTTGCCCACTCCCTCCTTTTGGGTGGTTGAGTCTTACCAAAAGTCAAAATTATTATTCTTTTTTGTAATTTTATAACCACTGCAATTTTAAATAACTGTTTCATATCTCCAAGATATTATAATATTGAAAATATGACCAGCCTTTTGGCACTTCTTTTAAAAGTTTTCATTAGTGTGGTTTTGAATGTATGTGCTCTGTGGTCCATTTTCTCAATGGTCTTAAGGAAGATAAGAAGGATTCTGACACCTGCAGAAAAAATATCAGCCCCAATCTGTCAGAATAAACCTTTCCCCCAGAATCCTTGATGATATTCAAATGTAATGATCTCATTTTGGTTTTGTTTTTTTTCCCACTCCAAGGATTTTGTGAATGTCTTATAGTTTACAGGTTTTTATGGTATTTGAATGATATAGGAACCAAGGAAGTCTTCTCTACTCAATGGCTTCCAACTACTATGCTTAATTCCATCATTTGAAGGTGTTGAGATTGTTATAAACAAATGTCACAAGCATCTTCTTGTCCTTCCCTAAAAGTAACAAAAATAAAGGGAGCTGCTGATTTAAAATGAATCAGATTTCACATCTTGGGTAGGTTCTATTCTTGAGGAAGAAGAATCACATCCCATCATTTTTATTCAATTTTGCAGACAGTGCCTTCTGTTCCCTATTTTGCACCCATCAATAACTGAATGGAAGCAGGATGCTGGGGCATTCTCTGCAGGGGAGAGGATACCTTAATGTGGTTTGGTGACTTGATCTAGCATCCAAGTGTCTCACTGGTGGGAAATTCTTCTTTATGGCTAACTTTACTCATTCCTTTTTGAACTTTGGGTTGGTTTACCTTCTGTTTGGTTTTTAGAAAAGCAAAGTATCTTAATGTTGTTCTTGGCTATAACTTAAACACAGCTTATAAATACCTACATACATACATATATACATATAATTTTCTCCATATCATAATTACATCACCATCATCACCATTGTTACTATAATAAAAAATTAGCAACTTGAGCAGCTACTGGATGTCATCAGACCTAGAAATTTCAGAGCAGAAAATTTAAAGTGTCTATTCCTAAGGAGTCTGCCTTTAAAAAAGATTTCTAAAAATCATAGCTTACTTTTCATAGTTTCACTGGTCAGTTTTCTCTCTTCTTTTCTTTTTTTTCCCCATGAAAAAAGAGGTTTCATGTTTTTGGTAAGGGGATCATAACTCTTTTTCCTTACAAAACAAGGCAAACTTTACTTTGGAATATACTCTCTTAAGAAAAAATGTACTTTTATTTTGTTCATATTTGCTAGCTCTTTGACCTTCACATTCTTGTTAAAAAAGTATTGATGGAAGAAATAGTTGAAGACAGTCTAGATTTTGTTAACTTGAGGTGTTTCTAAACTTTGAAATATCATTGAGTACATCAATTTAGAATTTATAACATTTCATATTTATAATATTTATTTACGTAAGTATAAGAATGCACATATGTTTAATTATAACACATAACAAAGACAAAATGCAGTGTTTTGCTTTATATTTATACTTTCCCCCTCTTATTTACTGTAATCTCACCTCATTTTTGCCCTTTTATCTCCCTTTATTTGCTGTATTCTTCCCTTCTTCTCCTTACTCTTCCCCATTTTTCTTTTTCTCTCTTCTTCCGTCACCACCCTTTAGTCCCATTCTTTTGAATTGCTATGCAGTGGACACTATATATAAGCAAGGGGTATATTAGTAAGTTGCCCCATCTCTTTACAAAGACTCAGTCAGAGACGCACAGCTCAGTAACAAAACCAAAAATCACATCAACGAACTAAAAGAATTCAGAATCTATGGGGCTGTGTTGAGTAATATTATCTTTTCATAACCTACGTCAATTTCTCATTCTCACTGGATCTCTGCCATCAGCATGTAAGCACATTTTGGCTAGCATAACCAGCTGTCTCCTATTCCTCACTGCCCATTCTCTTGTAAAGCCACTGAAATTCAGGCTTTTCCTTATACCGTGTCACTAAATATCTGCTTGCCAAAGTCGACATTGACCTCCACACTGCAAAATCCACTGGTCAATTTTTAGTCCTCATTATATTTGAGTTATAAGCCTACAACACATTTCTTATTTTCCTCCTCCTCCACTGATTATTCATTTTCAGTGTCTTTGGTTGGTTTTTCTTCTTCTCCCTGTCCTTTCAAATTTTGGAGTTTTCTTTTTCTGTTTTGTTTATATTCATTTACCTGGTGATCTCACCTGGTCCTGTGGCTTTAACTAGCATCAATGAGCTAATAACTCCCAAATGTGTATTTCCAGACAAGACTTCTCTTCTGAACTCCAGACTCAAATATCCAACTGCCTACTCAACTCAAGCATGGGTGTCTAATAGACAACCCAATTCCAGTATGTCATATTAAACTCTTGATCTTCAGCTCCTCCCACCGAGACTATTCTTCCTATAGCCTTTTCATCTCTTTTTCTTCTGACTCTACCTTTCCAGGTGCCAAGGGTGAAAACCTTCTGATTGTCCTTGATTCTTTTCTTCCTCTCATATTCCATGGACATCACATCCCATACTGTTGGCATGGGTTCTTCAGCTAAGATTCAGAAATGTCCTTGTTACGGCATAGATGCATATCCCTTCCAATGCAGTTTAGTCTGAGGTGACATGTGTCTCATTTATATGGGAAGGACCAAAGCTGACATTTCCTCATACATTAAAAAAAAAAAGAAGAACCCTGAAAAGAAACACACAAAGAAGCCAAATAAACATAGCTAATACATCACTGCTACCACCCAATGAAGCTAGATAAGATACTCATACCTAATCTTGCATCTCATTTATAAAGTCATTCTTTTGCATAAAATAGCAAGGCTCCTTGGGAAGAATGAAGGGGGGGAATCGGAGGGGTAGACGAACCATGAGAGACGATGGACTCTGAAAAACAAACTGAGGGTTCTAGAGGGGAGGGGGGTGGGAGGATGGGTTAGCCTGGTGATGGGTATTGAGGAGGGCACATTCTGCATGGAGCGCTGGGTGTTATGCACAAACAATGAATCATGGAACACTTCATCTAAAACTAATGATGTATGGGGATTAATATAAGAATAAAAAAAAAATAGCAAGGCTCCTTAAGGTCGCCTTATGTTTTCTTTTATAGTCTACAAACTTCCTCCCCAGAGTATTTTGCTCTGTACTCCCTTGCGAGTGTACAATAAATGCTAATTGGATAAACGAGTTTTTCAGTTTCCAGAGTAATCACCTAGTGCTCCAAACATCTCTTCAAGAGCTCAGTGTGGGTTAAAGGAACAGGCAACACCACTTAACTTTTCTGGCCACTTGGCTACCTTGAACCTGAAGAACCATAAACTTTTAGTGCTATAGATTAAAAAAGAAAGCCTAGAACAACATCCACTTCTCCAAACGATTCCGATGCCTCCAAAATGTGACATTTTGCTGTTGTTTCCTTTTACTGTTTTTAATTACTGGGTCTATTTGCATGAAATGAGGATCTGGGTTGCCTAGGCGTTCATCTGCTCCGATTGCATATTCCTCTCTTAAATAGCATTCTTCAGTGTGGCTTTGCTTGCTGCCTCCAACATTTTGACAGGACCTCCCCCTCCTCTCCTTTCACCATCCTCCCATCACTCCCCAGGAGAGAGGTTATTTTTAAAGGACATAATCAATAGACTTGGGAAGCAGCCAAAGCATAAGGGGGTCATATGATCGGGAATAAACTACTAGGGATTGCTGAGAGAAGGGATGGCAACAGGCTGTGCCCAAAAACTGTCTGAGGAGGGAAGGACTGTCTGTAGCTCCCATTTAAATGTTCTGAGGTATTCTTTTGCACAGGGTTTTGTCTTGGAGGGGTTTCTTAGCTTGGTTCTTTAGCTTCGCTTTGAGTTGCAGGGGATATGGACCACCACTGATGGTAGCTTTTCAGGTCAACTAATGTTCCATTAAAATCAAGGTTGGTCTGAGGCACTTGAAGGAGTCTTAAATCTGGCCACAGTGCTGTTGTTTAGTTCTTGATGCTGATGGTGCCTTTGCTGAGGGTTGAGTCAAGAACAATCCAATTATCACAATAACTAGGGAGACAACTGTTTCATCGCCCCTGACTCAACTGCCAAGAGGATGCCATTGACATCGCCCCTGACTCAACTGCCAAGAGGATGCCATTGAGTAAAGAAAGCACCTAGTGAGAATGTGCAGATGATCATGCAGAGGGGAATATCACTGTCAGAGGGTCAGTTCAAGAGGAGGGAAGGGGCTATTTCTGCAACACTCTCCGTTACATGGCTTAGAAACCATAGCGCTTTTTTAGTTCTTTACTTGCAACCACAGGGATGTCTCCTCTGACAGATTTGTAGGTTTTATTGAATAGCCATTTATTACTATCCTTCCTGTACTTGAGAAGATGATCCATGACTACAGCCCTGCCTTTTCTCCTCCCCTGGTTATCAGAGGAAATGGATTTGTTGCTCATCTCCTTGGCTGGGGACATTTCATTCTGCTGTTCTTATTTAACATATGATCCTTCCTAAAGATTTGCTTATATTTTTGTTCTTTTAATAATTTTTCTGTTTCATTTCATCATGTCTAGTAAGTTGATTATTATAAATCAGTATAATATTTTGTGTGGATTTTGCTTTGGCTCTGATGTTAAAGAATAAGCTGTGGGTCAGTTCTTGCTATTTGTCATTAGCTGTTCTTATACACACAGATCGGACTGTGCTCCCAGGCTAACCTTCTAGCATTCAAATGCCTTCCTAGGGAATTCTTCCTTGACTGAAGAAGCTTGGTGGTGGCATTAATTACAAATAAAAGTCCAAGGCCGATTGTTAAATGCAAAACATCTTCTTAGAAGTGTCTGCCTTCACTCTTGCCGATTCTCAGTAGTGACACAAAGATCTTTGTCCTGTGCAGATCCAGTTACAGCCGATAACAGAAGCACGTGTCCAACCCGGAACAAAAGAACACTTATTTTCACATTCTGTGGCTGACGTTGAGTGATAACATTTTTGCATATCCTAAAAATTTTTATGCAGATGCTGTTTAAAGGCAAAAAGTGCTTTTACAATAATCTTCTTTGTGAATGGAATTTAAACTCTTGGCATGCATTCCGTTTTCAATGTGCCTGTCAAGTTCTGAAAAATAACCTTTGATGGTCTGTGAGCAGAAACAAAACAGAGGTTGTTGCCTCTGTTGGCAGGAACGTTGTTTTGTCATCTTTACTTTCTCAGACTCAGGCTCATCCGACTTAAGTAAAAATATGATACAGTTACTATTTTATAAACAGGTGACGAGACTATGGTTTTAAAGAAATAGGCGACTCTCATTTTTACCTGGGCGAATTGCAGAGCTTTGTCTCTGGCTGAGACCTGTGATGAATGGATAGTAGATGACAAGCGGAAAAATCTGCCAATTAATATATTTTCACATATTATTAGACAATTACAATTATTTATTTATTTTTTTAATTACAATTTTTAAAAAACCCTTTGATGCCTTTGCAAAAATAGAACAAAACTAAAAAGAAAAAACAGTCTTGAGTCTGGGGTGAGGAAGACACAGACAAAATTGTTCTTTGTTTTGGGAAGAACTGCAAAATCACCTGTTCCCACATCGTCAAGGTAAATCCTATGTTGGAAAATTTAGACTGTCTCCATATGTGACCTACAGAGATCACTGAAATAGGAAATATCAGTCTTGCGACATTTTCTGAAAGGCTCTTTGACACTGGTAACAGGTTAGAATAAAATATTCTCTATTTTAATAAGTTAATTTGGTTCTAATAACCACATTGCTTATGCATGTGGATATAGTTTTACTAACAATGCAATTTATCATGGAATGCAATGACCCAGCAAACCCCAAGTCTACTCACTGCAACACGGAATTTATTTTGGTAGCAGTTATATTCAATTGAGCTGACAGGCTTATAATTGATATGTTTTGCAAGTCTTTGAAGGCAATGAAGCAGAGAAGTCTTTGCACAACACTGTCTAGGATGCCGTGGCTGTATATCTTTAATAAACAATGCTGTTTTTGACAAGATCGCTGAAAAATGTTTGCATTAACCACACAGAAAACTTTATGATGAAAACAATAACAGTAAAATCCTGTTACTAACCACTATACCGTCATTTAAAGAACTGCTGTATTTGTCCTTTCTTCAACAGTGCAAATTCAAGTGGAGGAAAAAGAAGATGACACAGAAGAAAGTTCAAGTAAGTGGGGAGGGACCCACATGGAATGAGTTTCCTGTAGAATAGCAGTGAATTTGGGGGACTTGTCCTCTTATCGTGTTGGATTATGCTACTACATGTGAGTGCATGCTACCACGTGTGTGGAAAAATTTGATGTTCTCACAAAAGAGATCAAGTCCAGCAAATGGAATCTCTACTCTAGATTCCATTAATTGGCACACACACACATTCTACCCAATGTATAAGTTACTCATGATCAAGTAGATGGTAGTCCACAAAAATTTGCTTTTTAAAATTTCTCTACTATTTTCCCTGTTAAGGTCTTGGTCCTAAAAGCTCTTCTCTGTGGCTCAATCTATTATAATAGAACAGATGGGCCATTTTGACTGAATTGGTCAGGTGGTTCAATTAAAATGAATAAGCACATTCTTTTGTACTGAATTCATGGGTATTGTTATCTGGTGTTTTTACTTTGTGTAGGTTTAGCTTAAAAGTTTAGAGTGTGATCCCTTGTACACAGACCACTCATGGACTGGAGCATGGGAAAGATCATTATATGAGCAAAAGCTCTGAATTTACTAAAACTGAAAGAAAGAGCAGTATCTCAAGAAGAGTTCAATTCGAGGATGTGTCAACACCATCAATGTAATAACCTGAGCACAATATGGCAGCCAGGGAATGTTCATGATGCCGAGTGTTTTCAGTCATTTGATGCGTTTTACATGCAAACAGCTCAGAGTCTCACACAGACTCTGCATGTCATGGCTTGAGTACTGGAGGGGAGGAAAAATAATTTTCCCTCTAACCCTTCTGAGTTGTTAGGTGAGACCTCTGTAATATAAGATAGTTTAACAAGAGAAAAAACAACACAGAAGTTTATTAATATGTATAGCTCATGTATACACAAGAGATTCTCAGGAAAAATAAGTAACTTTATGAGGTGGCTTAGAATTTAGACTTAAATTCCATCTTAATAAGGAAAAAAGGGGGGGTGTGTAGGCCTTTTTAGGAGAGACCAAATAATTTTTAGGAAAGGTGAGTGGGCCCTTTGAAGACTAGATTGGAGGCATGATTGTGACAAAGTTTGTCTGGGTGTGGTATTGACTTCTAGGGTCTTCCCTTGTGATGAGTCAGTCTTCCCTAAGGGTGAAATTGAAATTCGTGGTGAGGGGATTTAGGACAATTCAGTTCCTCTTGGAGGATCTGTGTTTGGGTGGAGGAGGGGAGTTCAGGAAAAACCTTTCAAGGCATTTGCTGTTTTTCAAGTACCTACAGCTCGATATAATCAACATACCAAAGTGGCACAGTTTGGGGTGGTATGTCCTGAGCTCCTGCAGTCATATTTTGAGGTGGCATATTCTGCTACCCTTCCATACTGAACGGAGACCATTTCCAACAGTAAAACTTTATGCAACTCTGCATTTAGCCGGCAACTGCAAAATAATGATTATTTGTTTTAGAATTTGAATATTTGGAAACTAGTGAAGGCACTAAGAACAGCCTTTTTGTTGCCACGTGGTAAAAGAGAAATCTGATATAATGCTTTTCATCGATGGTCAAACTGCAAGTTTAATAGTTTAGTCTTAATACAAAATATCCTAAAATGCATAGTACTAAGTGGCTGTTGGAGTTCTTGAGTTATTTGTGGGAAAATTGTTTCTCAATCCTTATCAAAGGCTTGTCCTTTCCATAAATGGTGACTAATGTGACTAAAAAAGACTGGGCAAATTTTCAGAATGTCAGAATGGCGTTCACATGACATACAACATTTGCCACATATTTAACAAGTGGAACATCATTCTTGGTTTTGATGACAGTGTATAGTTATCAAAGCCTAGTTTGAAAGTTATCCTTCTGTTTTTCTCTGCTAGCCAAACTTTAGTACTATAGGTAATATTAAATCTCAGATTTGAAATATCAATAAAAAATGATTCAATAAGTAATGTTAAAAGATAATTAGGGGTGCCTGGGTGGCTCAGTTAGTTAAGACTCAGACTCTTGATTTTGGCTCAGGTCATGATCTCAGGGTCATGAGATGGAGCCCAGGTGGGGCTCTGTGCTGGGTGTGGAGCCTGCTTAAGATTCTCTCTCTCCCTCTGCTCCTCCCCCCAATAAAAGTAAAAAACAAAAAGTAAAAAAAGATAAAAAATAAATAAAATCATGACACACACACGTAAGAATGAATGTATTTAATGAACAAACGAGGACTCTGTAGGTGTTGCAACCAGTTCAAAGGAAAATCCAAAGAACAGATACATTTATAGATCAGGGATATTGGAATGATTGTGCAGATGGAGGCATGACTGTTTTGTGGGAGTTTTTTTTTTTTTTCTGGTGAGGGAAGATTGTCTCTCCACTGGACTGTGTTCATGTACAAGTCTACAGACAAGGATTATTTTGCATTGCTATCTAGTGATCTATAACTTTCAAAATTACAAAATAGCTCCCACGGAATCAGAATCAGATAACACAAAAGGGTACACTGTAGACAATTCATAGTTTTCCATTAAAGTACAGTTCGCCCCTATAGTAGTTTCTGTTTAAGAGGAGAGTGATAACTATGAGTTGATTTTTTAGTAATAGATTATTCTAAAGATCAGAAGAAGCACATAAACGAAAGTGAAGTAAGATTGTATATTATAAACTGAAGGAAGGAACTGGATTCTTTCTCTACTCTATCTGGAAGATTCCAGTAAAGTTATGGACAGATGAGGCATTGATGAATAAAATAAAATGTCATTTCTCTCAGTTTTACATTAAATTTATATGTTATCTATTTCTATTCATAAAGATACTATGATCAAGCAAGTATTTATGTAAATAAATATATTTAGTATCAATTTCATTTAGGAAAGGGGAAAATATTTAGGAAAAGAAGAACAATCTTGGAATCAAGAATAAAGATAATTAGAATTAGGAGAAATCTCAAGGGCTGAGTTAGTTTCTTCAAAATTATTCTAGTTTGTTGCATTTTCTTGTCCTTCCTGTCCTTTGTTCTAAGATAGAAGTAGTAGTAAACATATAGTAGCTAATCACTTAATCCTTATGTGTTAGATCAGTAACCTCTAACCTTGGTCTTAGAGGGCATGGTATGATATTAAACTCTAAGTCATCTAGCAACCCATATAAATGAAGACTGGATTTCTAAGGATTATTAAAATTTGGGGATCCACATTCACATATTTGAGTAGATGAACCGCAAAAGAAATGAGATTCTAGATAAGTGTGTTTGAATGGCAGGCTATGGAATATATATATGGCATGGTGCATCTTACCATGATGTGGAGACTTGCTGGATTGTGATCTCATGTGTGACAATGGTCATTAAGACACTAAGCATACATTTGGCAGTGGGAGAGAGAACTTTCTGATATTGCTCATAGAAGCATTCACTGTTGTGTTTAGGTGAAGAGGAAGAGGAGGAGGAAGATAAACTACCTCGAAGGGAGAGCTTGAGACCAAAGAGGAAACGGACCAGAGATGTTATCAATGAGGATGACCCGGAACCTGAACCAGAGGATGAAGAAACAAGGAAGGCCAGAGAGAAGGAGAGAAGGAGGAGGCTGAAAAGAGGAGCGTAAGTGAGCTCTAATCTATAACTGAAACTGTGACTCCTTCAAAAGTGCCTAACTCTGAGAGAAGACCACTCCCTGTAGGCACTCTGTGGCCTTAAAACTGGTAATTAAAAACAACTTTTAAAAAGACGACAGGTTTAATCCAATGCTGCCATTTTATTCCACCTAGTTAAATGTATTTTAAAATTTAAATACAATTAAAAAATGAATATATGTATTAAGAATGGGCTAAGACAGATTTCCTTATGAGAGATCTAAACGGTCATAGGTTATTAATATATTAGAGTTCATTTAAATATTTTGAAGTTATTCCATTAATGATATGCATTGGAAAATTCCTAAAAAATGAGCCCAAATCACTTTACCTTATAGAGCAGGGTTTGGCAAAATATGGCTAATTCCAGCCCAAGAGCTAAGAGTCGTTCTTACAGTTTTAAAGGGTTGTTGATTCAAAAAAAAAACAAAACAAAGCAGGGGTGCCTGGGTGGCTCAGTTGGTTGGGCATCTGCCTTCAACTCAGGTCGTGATCCCAGGGTCCTGGGATCGAGCCCCACATTGGGCTCCCTGCTCAGAGGGAGGCCTGCTTCTCCCTCTCCCACTCCCCCTGCTTGTGTTCCCTCTCTCGCTGTCTCTCTTTCTGTCAAATAAATAAATAAAATCTTAAAAAAAACCACCAACAACAAAAAACAAAAACCAACCAAACAAACAAAACCAAAGACAAATATGGGATAGAGCCATATGTGCCTCTCAAAGCCTAAAATATTAACTATCTGTTCTTTTACAGAAAAAAAAAAAAGTGTGCTGGCCCATATTATGGAGTATTGGGGTTGTCATTTCCTTTTTAACACAACCCTACATCTATCATTTCCACCAGACAAACATTTCACTGAGTGCTGACTTTGTATAAAATAATATATTAAATACCCTTTAGGAAAAAATCCAAGAAAATAATTTTCGAGTCTTGGCTTTCTGGAAATTTGCAGATGGCAGGCCAGTAAGGAAAGTGTGCGTATGACACACATCAAATAATAGAAAATCTAGACCCCTGGGAAAGGTTTTACAAGAACAGCTTCTCTGTTGTTCCCAGGTAGTAGGGCTGTGGGGAACCACTATGGGGTGAGGGAATCTCCTCCAAAACATTGCTAGGACTTTGGATAGAGAGGAACTTTCTAAGATGTCCTCCCCAAATGACACATTCTAGTGTTAACAACTAGCTTTTACTTTCCTTTTCATAAAAAATTGCAATTAAATACAATTGTATGAAAATTTTGGCAGGTAGAGAAGCTTAGCATTGATAGATGATGGTTCCTTTTAGAATATAGGAATAAAAAAAAACAGGGCGCCTGTTTCTTCATCATATTTTTGTTGATTTCAGTTTTTAAATCTCCCTCTGTCTCTTCCTTTCTCTCCTCCTCCCCAAACTCATTTCTTCCATCTTTGAATACCAAGACACCACCTTCTTTAGATTTTGCCTCTGGTATTCTTTTTTTTCCCCTATTTCCTTTTTATGTCTTCTTATGCTTTTTTCTTTTAAAAAACAAACAAAAAAATCATCTCACACTTTTAAGTTCTATGTCTTCTTGTTATCACTATTATGATGTAGTAATATTTCCTTTTAACAACGCCTGTGCTTGCTGATGGCACTGTTTCATCAATAGACGTGTGCATGATGTAGGCTGTGTTCCAGAATTTGCTTTTACTCTCCGCTTGTGCCTCAGAGAGGTCCTTTTAAAAAGGTGAGTTGGATGAAAATTTCTGTGCTCTCTTGGTCTGCTTAAGGCTCTCATGTGAACTGCTCAACCCCTAGATATAGGACCGTATGAATCAACTGAAGCTCGGCCCCTATCGCCTGAGGGAATGTTGTCTCAGTGCCAGAGTCTCTGTCCCTAGCGGGTACCACTCGCTTCCTCCTTCTGAGAATCCCCCAAGCACCCCTGTCACCTGTCCTCCCCACTTCTCCACACAGCCAAATTTGGCTAACGTGAACTTTGTCTCCAAAGGTTTTTCAAGTTATATAATCACTGCCATAATTTGGACAACGAATCTAAATCGTATCATAAATTATTTGTGATGATTGATGATTCATTTTCTACTGTTCATTTTGAAGATAAGTATTTCTTTAAAGAAAATGTATCAGCAAATATATTTTGAAAAAAAAAAGGTGTAGGCAAATCAGGGCACATTTATTTAGATTAATCGATTTATGGTCTTTTTAAACTTAAACGTTCAAGTGACACACCTAAGGGAATTTCCCCCGCACTGCCAAAACATTTGAAACCAACTAAAACCAAGGCTGTGATGCTAACTATCTTTGGAGACAGTTAAAAAACTCTGCCTCGTTAGAAATTCTGGAGGATTTCTAATAATATGACAGGCTTTTCCTGACCCAGTTTTAAGTGAATAAGAAATATGTTCATAGCAGTGAGTAATTCAGCACATTATGTCTCCCCCCCCCAACAACTGTTGTTTAAATAAATCAAACTTAAGATAGAAAGCCATTCTTGCACAGATTAGCCCTACATTTTCGAAGATGAAGCATATCTATGAGATCTTCTTTTAACATGATTAGCACTTTCTTTGAGTGATTCCTGGAAAAGCGAGTCCCTTATATGCTGGCGGAAGTAATATTTTAATTACCTGCCTATTTGAAGATAACTCAGGAAACAACTATACCTGGTAGCGCATTATCTGTCTGGAGCAATTAACAACAAAGACTTTAAAAATACACCCATCTGGGGTTATTTAGCGTAAGGATTTATTCTTATCTTTCCATACCATACTAATCTTGGAGTACGCTGTTCTGTTATAGTGGACTTTGAGCCCTGGATTTATAATGATAACCCTGTCATCCAGAAAGATTCTGTACATAAACATTTATTTAGTTAATATTTATCCAGCTCCACTGCTGTGGAAGCTAATTGGCTAATTCCTTTGGAAGACATGGGTATGAATATGCAATTGACTGTGTTCTCTAGGAGTTCATAATAGAGTAAGGGAGAGGCCACTTAGACACAAATTATTGTGAAGTAAGACAGTATAAATGTGCCAAAGAAGAAGAACAAAGTTGTTTGGAGTCTTAGAGAAGACAAAACTATTTGTTATATGGGATGATAAATATATGGATAATCAGAAAAGGGGGTTATTGAAGAGATTTCATATGTTTTAAGGAATCATAGAATAGGTTAAACACATAAAGTACTGGATTTAAGATAGCAGGAAAGCATATAATTAGTGTTAGGAAGATCTCCATTAAATGGTTTCTAAAAATTGGCATGTGAAGAAATAAGCTGTGATTACATGGTAAATCCACATACCTAACAGATCATTTTTAAAAAATTTTTTATGACTCTGGATTAAATGAGATACTGTTATAGATATGTTTCTTAACAGGAATTCATTAATATAAAGCTTTAAGATACTTACATGTAGATACAGTTGACCTTTGAACAGCATGGTTTTGAACCGCATGGGTCCACATACACATGGACTTTTTTCCTTTTTTTTTTAAATTTAATTGCAGTATAGTTAACATACAGTGTTATATTAGTTTCAGGTGTACAATATAGCAATTGACCAATTCTGTACGTTACTCAGTGCCTTCATGATGAGTGTGCTCTTAATCCCCTTCACCTATTTCCCCCATCTCCCCACCCACCTCCCCTCTGGTGACCACCAGTTTGTTCTCTATTGTTAAGGGTCTGTTTTTGGTCTCTTTTTTTCTTTTTGGTTTCATTCATTTTGTTTCTTAAATCCACACAGGAATTAAATCATATGGTATTTTTCTTTCTCTGACTGGCTTATTTTACTTAGCATTATACTCTAGGTCCATCTATGTTGTTGCAAATGGCAAGATTTCATTCTTTTTTTTCTTGTTCAGTAATAGTCCAGTGTACTACATCTTCTTTATCCATTCATCTATCCGCGGATACTTAGGCTGCTTCCATAATTTGGCCATTTGTAAATGATGCTACAGTAAACATGGTGGTGCATATATCTTTTCAAATTGGTATTTTCATATTCTTTGGGTAAATACCCAGTAGTGAATTACTAGATCATACAGTAGTTCTATTTTTAATTTTTTGAGGAACCTCCATACTGTTTTCCAGAGTGGTTCCACCAGCTTACAGTCTCACCAGCAGTGCACAAGGGTTCCTTTTTCTCCATATCCTAGCCAACATTTGTTGTTTATGTTTTTGATTTTAGCCATTAAACAGGTGTGAAGTTATATCTCATCATAGTTTTGATTTGCATTTCCCTGATGATTAGTGATATTGAGCATCTTTTCATGTCTTTGTTGGCCATCTGCATATCTTCTTTGGAGAAACGTCTCTTCATGTCTTTGACCCATTTTTTTTTTTTTTTAAGATTTTTATTTATTTATTTGACAGAGAGAGAGATAGCGAGAGCAGGAACACAAGCAGGGGGAGTGGGAGAAGGAGAAGCAGGCTTCCTGCTGAGCAGGGAGCCCGATGTGGGACTCGATCCCAGGACCCTGGGATCATGACCTGAGCGGAAGGCAGACGCTTAACGACTGAGCCACCCAGGCGCCCCTGCCCATTTTTTTTAAATTGGATTATTATTATTATTTTTTTGTGTGTGTTAAGTTGTATAAGTTCTTTATATATTTTGAATACTAACCCTTTATCAGATTATGTCATCTGCAAATATCTTCTCCCATTCCATAGGTTGTCTTTTAGTTTTGTTGATTGTTTCCTTTGCTGTGCAGAAGCTTTTTATTTTGATGTAGTCTCAATAGTTTATTTTTGCTTTTGTTTCTTTTGCCTTAGGAGACATATCTAGAAAATGTTGCTACAGCTAATGTCAGGGAAATTACTGTCTGTTGCTCTCTTTTAGGATTTTTATGGTTTCAGCCCTCACATTTAGGTCCTTAATCCATTTTGAGCTTATTTTTGTATATGGTACTAGAAAGTCATCCAGTTTCATTCTTTTTCATGAAGCTCTCCAGTTTTCCCAACATCATTTGTTGAAGAGACTATCTTTTTCCCATTGCAAATTCTTGCCTTACATGGATTATTTTTAATAAATATAGTACAGTACTGTAAATGTATTTTCTCTTCCTTACGATTTTCTAACATTTTCTTTTCTCTAGCTTACTTTGTTGTAAGAATACAGTATGTAATACATATAACCTACAAAATATGTATTAATTGACTCTTTATGTCATTGGTAAGACTTCAGGTCAACAGTAGGCTATTAATAGTTAAGTTTTGGGAGAGTCTAAAGTTATTTGTGAATTTTCGACTGCCCAGTGGTCAGCATACCCAAGTGCCTTGTTATTCCAGGGTCAACTGTACTGTGAGTTTTTTTGAAAGGATGGGCAAGTTAAAGACTTAAACTATCAAATGATTGGATTATCTTAAATCTTTTTGTTGCTCTTTTTTTTCTGATTGAATTCATTTTAGTAGTTTCTTTTTCTTTTTTTTTTTTTTAAGATTTTATTTATTTATTTGACAGAGAGAGACACAGCAAGAGAGGCAACACAAGCAGGGGGAGTGGGAGAGGGAGAAGCAGGCTTCCCACAGAGCAGGGAGCCCGATGCGCAACTCGATCCCAGGACCCCGGGATCACGACCTGAGTTGAAGGCAGACGCTTAACTGACTGAGCCACCCAGGCGCCCCCATTTGTAGTAGTTTCTTGACATATTTTCTTTTCCTTTTGATAGTTTCCATAACGATTTCAATGAAACAGTTAACTATGTAATCTAGACTTAGTCTGTGTCTACATGGACACAATTTTTTGAGTAATCTTAATAAAACAATCTTTTATTTCAACTGAAGTATAATTGACACACGATGTTTCATTAGTTTCAGGTGTACAACATAGTGATTTGACAAGCAAAACAATCATTTTTACTAAAATATATGTTTTCCTCTTATGACAGACCAACACACACATTATTATTCTGATTGGCAAATTAAGCAAACAACAACTGTGAACATAGATGTAGTAAAAATGTCCTCAAGTATTTTATGTCATAGTTGTTCAGCGCTGTAAGATTTTATATACTAAACATCAAATAATTAAAAGGGAAACAACCTAATGGCAATCAGATTTGTATTTTAGAGTGTACTTCCATAGTTCCCTTACTGTGAATTGCTATTCTAAGCCAAATATCTTAAATGGTCAAAAAACCAAACTGTCAACGGGAAGTGTTATTTTAGAAAATTAATGTGAGTTTTTATTTCATGACATGATTAAAAACTGGGTTGGTGGGAAAGAAAGGAGGAGGCAAAGTCATTTTGTGTGGTGGGCCATAAAACTATGGCTATGTCCTCCTGTTCTTCAGCTGGAACTTTCAAAGGCAGCCGTGCCGTAGTCCTGCTGTGTGGAGTCAGGAGGAGTAGAGTGAGCAGCAATGTTTCTGACTAAGGCTAAGTCAGATTACAATTTGTCAGTCAGAGTTTAGTTAGGAGAAAGAAACTTCAGCACTTAATTGAACAGAAAGTATTTACTCAGAGAACTGTTGAGTAGGTATAAATGTAAACTAGGTTACTGGAAAGGTGACAAGAGGTCACTTAACATATCATGGTGACAGCAAGTATGAGAAGAAGCTACCACTCCAGAGGCTGGAGGAATGGTGGAAAGGGGTTGAAATTTAAACTTAGAAGCATAGAGGAAGGATGCCAGGGGCTGAAGCCACTGAGGAGGAGGTGATGCTAAAGTGATTTGGTTTCTTTGGGGGTGGCGATGAAGCTGGTTCTGTGAGTGTTGGAAAAGTTGGCAAACTAGATTCACCTGCAGCTGTGGGAGGGCCCTTCAGTTAGTGGGTTGAAGAGGAATTACTAAGGAGGATCTGCCACCCCAGGAAGCCAAAGGAAAGCCTAAGTCCCTTCTTGGTATTTTCTGTTGGTGGCCTACCATTGAGCCGGCCAACAAAGCAGAAGGGTCCCCTATAGAGTCCCAGCTCCAGCATCACAATATTTACTATAGAAGGGTGAGTTTGAAGTTGAGTGACAATAACTTAATAAATAAAACAATCTATCACTAAAACAATTGATCATTACAGTAGGGCATTTCATTCCTTGATTTAAAATCATGTTCATGTTTAGATTTTTTTGTTTTGTTAATTCTAGACTATGTAGTATTTTTGCAGTCGTAGGAATATAGAAGAGAAAAGATACATCTATCTCATTTGCTCAGTGAGAAACTAAATTCCTTTGAAGGTCTCTTCAAAGGATTCACTTCCACCAAATATACTTCAAGTTGAATTTTATCAACTGAAGTTTTGAATTTAATTAGCAGATTAAGTTACCTTTGAGTAATAGATTTTTTATTTTCCCCTAATTCAATTTTTCTCTTTCTCTTGAGACATGGCTAACAAATTTGTAAGGGCAATTCAAAGACATCCTCACCTCTAATGTACTATCCTTATTGAAAAGTAACGTTTTTCAATGAAATGAAGAATTGGTGGGAAAGTGTACAAGGGAACAAAGAAGAGAGGAAAATATGTTGATAGATCTGGAACTAATCTTTCACAGATTTTTTTCGTCCTGAGACCTTGAGGCTATGGACGTAAAACAGTTACAGGACTTCAGAATGTAAACACTATTGTTTAAAGTTGTAATAATTCCAGAAATCCTGTATCAGCATTCACATAGATACAAGCTCTAATGCTTATAAATCTCAGCATCCACTATGTACAGCCGAGCTGATTCACATTGACCGAGTATCGGATAGCATTCTTCTTTAAGTTTGGAAATCAAGGAAATCTTAACTTTTTTTTTCTCTTTAAAGGGAAGAAGAAGAAGAAATTAATGAAGAGGAATTGGAAAGACTGAAGGCAGAGTTAGATGAGAAAAAACAAATGATTGCTACTGTCAAATGCAAGCCTTGGAAAATGGAGAAGAAAATTGAAGTTCTCAAGTATGGTGCCACTTTTTGTAATTAAACATACTTTCCCTGATTGCTGATCTCCTAAATCCTCTGAGTATTACCTATATTTTATACATAGTGCTATCTATAGTATATCACATATATAAAATACTCATTATTATATATAATATTCATGGTCATAGACACTATACAGCATAATATATATGTTACATGTCATGCATGTGAACACATCATATGTATGTACATATATGCTTATATATTAACATCATTAGAGAGGCTGAACTAATGATTATATTTTTCAAAAAACTATGAGCAAACTCATTGTTCAGAGTCTTATAACCTCTGGTCACTTTTAGTCATTTGTTCCTTGAACTGAGACTTTCTTTAGTTGAATACATTCATTCCTTTCTCTCTGTAAGAGATAATATATTTGACTTTTACACGTTTGTGTGGCTTTGCACATTCATGTTTCTCTGCAGGGTCCCAGCTTCAAATGATATAATCAGGTGACAGCTCTCTTTAAAGCACAGGGATGATATTAAGCCAACAGAACAGTACACAGGATTCCAATTAAGGATTATGCTAATAGCTATTCCATGGTGACATGTCAGTGACCCAATTTCAGTCTTCCGTTGGGTGTTGATGAGAGTACAAACACTCTCAGAGGCGCATGGATTTGCCAACTCCCTATATGAAAAGACAAATGATTCTCTCTTTCTGAGTGATGGGAGCAGATTCACTTCTGATCACTTCTGAGGATCACACTCTATTTCCTTGCCAAGGTTGTTGGGGAGGTGAGGCATGACTACGAGGGAATGTGTCTGTGATAACAAGCATGTTTATATCTTTCAGTTGTGCTACCGATTACATTTTTCCGCAGAACCATTTTTGTAAATGGTCGTAAATTTCCAAAGCTATCTCTCCACTGGGATAATGAGTTAATAATGTTAAATATTATAGTGTAGTATCATTGTCTTTGGTGATGAGAAAAAGAACTGAAGTAGTTATGAGGATATTTCACTTCTAATCTTAGCTTTGCAAAAGAGTAGGTGTTATTTAAGGACATTGCTTAAGCTTCGGGGGCCTCAGTTACCTCATATCTAAAATAAAACAAGATATTCTAGATCTATCCTGTGAAATGGGAACCTAGCCATCATTTATAATGGCATCGTTTTGTTTTGCGGAATGAAGTTTTCCAAGTTCCAAACAATGGTCTTCCCAGCAAAGTTCTAGAACACCGCAGTTGTAGGCTGGGAACTCCATGTGCATTGGACACACCAGCCATGAATGAAGGCAAAGACAAGCAGGGTGCCTGGTTCCATGGAGCGAGTCATGTGTGTGCGTGTGCATATACACGTGTGTGGGTGTGTTTGCATGTGTCTGTTAAAATAGTTTTCATTCAGTGAAGTGATAATGATGCCAAATTATAGGTTTAAAAATGTCCTTACTTGGCAAAATACAAGTTTGGCAGCCACCTTATGTTGCTTCCGAAATATATTTTGAAAAATTACTGGCCATAAAATCCCCACACACTGGAAACCACAGGTAACTGTGTGTAGAACATTGTCACATTGGAAAGCAGTGATACTGTGAAATTTCAAAGCATGGTGTGAAATTGAGTAAGAATGCCAAAGAGTGGATCTTCCCTTTCTACCTGCAGAAGGCATAGAAATACCCCCCACTCTCCCTTTTCTCTGTCTCCCATGTAGGGCCGTGGAGCAGGAATGGGCTTCTGATTTCAGTTTGAATCTCAGACCTTCCACTTAATAGCTGTGCAAATTTGAATGAATTGTGTAGCTCTCTGCCATTCAGGTTCCTTATGAAATTACGCTAATGTACAGGGTTATTGGCATCATAAAGTGAGATAATTTACATAAAACACTTAGCATGGTGCCAGAACATACCACATTGCTGGGAAGCACAAATTGTAATTATTATTTCCTCTCAGGGCAGAGTCAATGATGCCTGGTCCCCTGCAGTGTGACAGGAGAGATGGAGAGAGTGTGAGACAGGCAGGGCTGAGTGGAAGCAGACCTAGCCAGGGACAACCTTGGGAACCCTGGGGGATGGTGACACATTGGTAGCAGTCTAGATGGGCAACCAATTTTGACATTCCAACAAAGAACAGAGCATCTTGATAATTTGGCAGAATCTGGGGTCAAACTACTTTCAGGTCTTCCAAATGTACCCAGGGTAATCCTGTGGCAGATTCCAGGACCTGGAGCCTTGAGCTGAGTCCAGGAATGAACCCATTTTTGGAAGGGGGGGAGAGAGAGAGGGATTGGGATGGCAGTAAGAGAATACCAGGCCCTATTGCTAGGGCAGAGATTGAAAATGGGGAGTCTGCAGCTCAATCCAGGTCTTAGGTCTGAATGTTAGGTTTTTAATTGGCCCACATGATTTTTGTTTCTTTTTCTTTTATTATTTTTTCATTTTTCATTCATATATATATAACATGAAATTTGCCATTTTAACCATTTGGGGGTATTTTTTTTTATAACATTTTTTCTTTGTTGTCAAACATTGAAAAGTAGGAGATTTCACATTAAAAAAAAAATCCAGGGGCGTCTGGGTGGCTCAGTCGGTTAAGCGTCTGACTCTTGATCTCAGCTCAGGTCTTGATCTCAGGGTCGTGAGTTCAAGCCCCACATTGGGCTCCACGGTGGGCATGGAGCCTACATTAAAAAAAAAAAAATCCAGACGTCCACCTTCTGCTGGACAAATGGAGGATCTGGACCCTCATTCTTTCAGGGAAATAGCAGCTGGGACTTGGCATTCACTTTTCAGTGTGCACAGTTCTCAAGCAATCCACATCAGCTGCTCATGCTACTTGGTTAAACCTTGCATGCATTCCAGTCTGCTGCCTCCTACCCGTGCAGCAAGGGAGCAAGTTAGGCATGTTACCAAGACAGTGATTCAGAACGTCAGCTTCAAAGCCAGCTTGCAGAATGGAAGCTCAGATGCAGGCCCAGAGAAGAAACAACTATGGCTTCTCACCTGTCAGTAATGCTATCTTGTGACGATTCTCCATGGCCAGAAGTGGGTCCTGCTTTGTAGCTTTGCAATTCTCTGCACAGCTGGTGCTGGTGGTCACGGTCAGCCTGATTCCCTTGATTTCAGTCTCTGTGATGAAATTGTTGGCACTATGGTGCCCGGGCTGTCTCCCTTTATGGGTTTCTTTCTTTTTTTTTTTTTTTTAAAGATTTTATTTATTTATTTGAGACACAGAGAATGAGAGACAGAGCGCATGAGAGGGAGGAGGGTCAGAGGGAGAAGCAGACTCCCCGCCGAGCAGGGAGCCCGATGCGGGACTCGATCCCGGGACTCCGGGATCATGACCTGAGCCGAAGGCAGTCACTTAACCGACTGAGCCACCCAGGCGCCCTCCCTTTATGGGTTTCTGAATGTTGTACTGAGCTTCTCCCTCATGGATTTCAATCACATTATTAGAGCAAGCAGTCAATATTTTATAGTAGAGGTAAAGGTTTCTCTGCCCCAACATGGAAGTCAGGGAGCTTTTCTCCTACCCTTATCTCTTTCAGGGATGTCTAACTCTGAGAGAATCTTTCTGAGGATTATGTTGTTCCCAGAATTTACCTCTAGTCATCAATCTTTGCTAAGTATATGGAATCCAAGGCACTAGGCTCAATATAACTAGAGCAGATACTTTGATCATAGGTTTGGATCTGCGTCGAGGTTCCAAGGCTTTCCATCTGGCTCTGGACTCTGAAAAACTGGTGAAACTTCTAAAACAGATTTAAGAGAGGGTCAGGCTTTCAAGATGTGTTTTAGAGTAAAGCACTGGGAATAGTAGCTTATTCTGAGGATGCTGTCGGGGCCGGGGTGGGGCAGTGCTCAGGGTAGTTCCCACATTCTGAAAGAGGATCTACCACTAGCAATGTGAGCATCTTCAGAGCTGAGGGCCAAGCAACAGTTAAAATAAGCAGTTAATAATAGGCACGAAGCCCTAAAAATGGGTTGTTAATCCCGAAGGACTCTCAAATACGGCTCAGGAATTGGAGCTTGGCATTTTCAAGGCCAACAGTATTGGCTTTTTCTGACTGAGGAGAAGCTACATCCTTTCCACTGTCGCTGTGGAACTATGTTTTTCAGTGTGTTTTCCTGTGTGTTAATGCAGTTTTGTACATTCATGTGGCCTTAAACCTGTTGAATGATAATCTCCGGGCGGGAGGGCAGATGTGTCTGTCCCAGACTACAATATGCATATTTTTGTTTTCTGCTCTGAAAGTCCTTGATATACAGTCAGGATTGAGGGCCATGTCTTTTGATTCTGAGAAGCAGAAAAACCTCAGTAAGCAGAACGTCCTACTCCATAAACTGTTTATCGAATGGGTGAGGATATGTTGAGGGGGTGGGACAGGGGAAGGGAAATACTGGTGTATTTTCCAACTATTTGAAAGTCAATTTCTATGTTTTATTAGTAACTAACCAAAAAAATATCCAACAGCGAGGATTTTAGGCATAATTTGTTTTTAAGTTGTTAATGGGTTTCACTCAAGTTGGTTGACCAGATAGATCATTCCTCCCTGTAATCGGTGGCTGCACTAACCTGGTAGCAACCACCACAGGTGATATAAAATACCTGGATGGAAAACAACTGGTTTACTTATTATTCATCCTGAAACCTCAAACCTGACTATACCAGAACATTCTACGGGGTAGATTTAAAGCCTGCCTGACTACACCTGAACAAGCAACCATTTTATTTTGTTGCAGTAAGGTAGGTTGGGGATTGAAAATTAAGAGACGTGGACTCGGGGCTAAGTTCTACCTCTAACCTCACCTCTCTGAGCCTCATGGATTTATTTATACAATGAAGGGATTGGATTGTGGCTGGTGGTTTTCAGACTGCTTTCCTCAGAGTTCCAGCGGTTTGGTGAAATCCTTTCAGGGCAAGGGAGCAGAGGTTAATTAAGAGTGGTGCTCGGCTACACCACCAGCTTCGAGCAGAGACTTCACGGTTTCCTGCTTCTACACAATGTACTTGTGTATAAAGCACCTGTTTGAAGGGAAAAAAAATGCTTCTGTGCCTATTAATACAAGAAATAATTAAACCCCTCACTTAACTGATTATTTAAAGAAGCTGATTTTGGGGAGGGAGCAGTTCTCACATTTCATGAGTCTACAAAGCAGGGTATGGGAATACACCAGTATACTTTTGCATGGAAATGGCTCTTGGGTAGAAGCCCTTTTAAATTTATTTATTTTGATAACAACCATGTTTACTTAGCTATACCAACTGCTTTAATTTCTTAGCTTTGTGGTACCCTGACCCAGTGTTTCTGGGAGTTGTCCATTGGCTAACTTGGCCTGGTGATTTATTAATGGAACATTCAGTAAAGCCAAGAAAGTAATTCTTAGATTTTTAATCACCTTAAACATGTGCTTTTAATGGTCAGCTAGTCATTAAAGTAATATTCTTCCTTACTCAATCTTCCTTCACCCTCCAGTATTCTTTTTGTTTGTTTTGTTTTTGATTTTGTTGTATTTTTTTTTGGTCAGGGGAACGAATATATTTCTAGGACAATAAGAATAGACCGGAGTTGATTTCCTTTGCCAGAGCCATCTGGGAAAACTAGCCCCCCTGGCCCCCATCCATTCCTCTCAAGTTTCCTTGGAGCTTGAGATTTTTATAAGTAAGAATCATGATTTCTCCTTTGTTTCACAAAGGCCTTTCCTTTATGTGTCGTTATGAAGGAATGAAGACTTCCACACAAGAGGACCTTTAATCATGTGTACACACCTACTAACACACGCTTTAACCATTTGGGATTCTTTTCGTCAATAACTCAACCAAAGCAGCGGCTTTCAGTTCTTTACTTTATAAGTACCTTATGTATATTGATTTTCTCATCCAAAGAGTGGAGACTCTTGGAAATCAGTACATCTGAATTTTGTTGATCAAGATGTAATGTTGACATCCAATTTTTCTTTTTTAAAAATTTAATTTAATTTTTTAATTTTCATTTTCATTTTTTAGAGAGAAAGTGTGTGTGAGTGGGGGTGGGGAGGGACAGAGGGAGAGGGAAGGGGAGAATCTTAAGCAGGCTGCGTGGAGCCTGATGCAAGGCTCGATCTCACGACCCTGAGATAATGACCTGATCCGAAACCAAGAGTCTGACACTTAACTGACTGAGCCACCCAGGCACCCTGACATCCAATTTTTCTATTATTTAATAAATGCCTAGTAGGTATTAAGCATTATGCTGTGACCTTGGGCAATTTTCTTAACTTCTGCAACCTTGCTTTTTCTCACTTATAAATGGGGATAAAAGTAGTACCGCTTTGTAGAATTATTGACAGGATTAAATCAGTTAGGATCTAAAGCACCTAGAATGATGCTGGCACATAGTAATCATTCACATGTTAGCTATTATTATTTTACTATCATAGTTTCATTTATCACTCTCAACCATCCTTCAAGATAGGTATTGTTACTTTGGTTTTGCATGTAAGAAAACCAACACTCTGAGAGGATAAGTAATTGTTTATGCTCAGACACCCATTAAGTGGTAGAACCATGATTTGAACTTGTGTAGAAAATTACCTTGATGAGATGGAGATCTTTAAGTCTACTACTGGGCAAGCTCTACCAGTGGTCATGGGACTGAAGGGTTTGTAGACCAAACTAACATGCTCAAATCACATGGTCTATTAAGTCAAGTTAAAGTATAGTGACAAGTGAGAGCAAATGGATGGGATAATTAAACACGGCAGGAAGGAATGGCAATAGAGTGGCATAGTGGGCCACAGGATCACATTTCTTGAATCCTGGATTTCACAATGTTCACATGCCCTGCCTCTCTTATTCTACTGATGGTGTGGTTCAGAGGACTGAGGTCCTGGGGCACCTGGATGGCTCAGTCAGTTAAGCGTCTAACTCTTGATTTTGGCTCAGGTCATGATCTCAGGGTTGTGAGATCTAGCCCCACATCAGGCTCTGTGCTGAGTGTGGAGTCTGCTTAAGATTCTCTCTCTCTATCTCGCCCTCTCCCTCTGCCCCCTAATTCCCACTGCCTGAGCTTGCACGTGCACTCTTTCTCTCTTAAAAAACAAAACAAAACAAAACAAAAAACGAAACAAACAAAAAAGAGGACAGATGTCCCAAAGGGTCCTATAGAATGAAGATGACAGGCCAATGATAGGCATTTGCTCTATCAGAATGACACAGAGCAAGTACGCTTGACTATAGTAGTTCCTTGTTAATTAGCCTGTTGAAATGCTACAAGTTGTAGCCGCTTTTCTTGAGCAGAACACACATGAGGAGAACAGAAACATATTGGATGACACCAATGGGTGGTCAATTTAGTGGTGACAGATAATCAGTCTCAAAGTGACAGCATCATAAGTTGGCCTTTCCATCCACTTCTAACTATAATATTCTTATTTGTTCATTGTATTTTCCATCTATTTTCTGTCTTTCTTGGGCAGGTATTACAGGTTACTAACTTATTTACTATCTGTATTGGAACACATCTTATTAATTATGCCTATGTGTCACATGCTACAGGTTTATTTATTAGCTATACTTAGCACTTCCTATGTGCTGAACCAGCTACATAATTTGCAGGATCTGGTGAAAATGAAAATGTAAGGCCCTTTGTTAAAAAAAATAATTCAGAATTTCAATTATTAAGAATTTCAAGATACCAATGGCAGAGCATTAAAGTAGGCACTGGGCCCACCTGATTATGGGGTTCTGTGTGACTATATAGTCAAGACACACCAAATTTACCCTGCTATGAGTTTCATCTGAATATTATGAACCAGGAGCTTTCTTATTGTCTATGCTTCATATTTCTGATGAGTTCCATCCATTACCATAGCATAATGGAATGGTCTCAAATAATTCAGCAAACTCACTAACCAGAACTCAAGTCTATATTACTCCAAAGACAGTGTTTATGCCCTATAGCCCTATATAGGTGTTCTTTTTAAATACCACTTTGAACATGTCATCCCTATGTTCAAGGCCTTCAGTATCTCCCCAGTAATTAACAAAGTTTACAAGCTTAACAAATCAGTGAGCTCTACAATCTGGATTCACACTCTGAAGTTCAGCTTCTTTTCCAAATCATGAGTTACTGATGACGATGACCATGAGGTTTGGAGATGGATGGTACCATCTTCAATTTTTTTTTTTTTTTTTTGTCTACTATGTATCAGATCTTGTGCTAGGAGATGCTTCACACATTAACTTTTTTAATCCTCGTAAGCACCTTGAAAACAGAAAGTTATCCCCATTTTACAGATGAGAAGGCTGAGATTGACAGAGGTAAAGTAGTCTCACACAGCTAGTAACCATCAAGGTAAAGATCAAATCCAGATTTCTCCATCCCCAGAACCTCATTTTTTCTCTATTGTATCACTCACCACTTCTCATTTGAGTCATGTTTTCCAGGGAAATGAGGTATTATTCTGCTAATTCAGGATTCCTCTTATTCTAGTGTTTATTTTAACACCCTGCTAAATGTCTTTCATTTTGTAATTTTCTGTAGGCATTCTCACTTCCCTCAGGTATCCTCTCCAATTTTCTGCCATTCTTCCTATGCTTCCTATGCTTCTTCTAGTTCTACCTCCTTTGTGAATTAATCTTCTCTCCCCTGAGGTCCCTTCTCTGCCAATTGTTATAGAAATAGAACTCAATTAGACTTTCTCTATTATTTGTTTGACTCTGCTGTTATGCTTTATTATATTACATTTAAAAATTGTATGTAAATCTCTTTCTTTTCAGAATAGATTGTGAGCTCCTCAGGATGTGAAAGTTGTCTCACAGCTCTGTGGTTCTGCAGAGCCTAGCGTAGTGCTCTGTACATCAGAAACATCCAATTACTATCTCCATGTGGGTGGCCGCATTAATGTGGTTTCTTTTGTTGTGGGACACTCATTGCCAAGGCAAGAGAATCATTAATATGACAAAGCATTTTATGGGTCTGCATGAATTTGTGAATAAAAGGCAAGAATGTGCTGGTAAAAAGCCTTGATTTGTAGCATTTGCCAATTTCCATGTTGTAAATACTCCCATTATGATCAATTTCAAGGTACTAACAGTTAAGAATCTGCTTACAAAATCCCTGAAAATTCAACAATCAGTGGCTGATCTCGCAGCACCTCATAGGGGGATCTAAGAATGCCCTTGATTAACTAAGTTTATGTTCGAGGGACCTCAGTCTGGAGCAGTTGAGAACAGAGGCTAAAGAAAGAACTGTTTGTTATGCTATAACATATTTTCTTTATTCAATCTGTAACCAACAATGAAATGCTTGAATTAGAGCTGCCCGTGAGAAAGACAGGCATTATTCTGTTAATTTCAGCATTCCTGGTAACCTCTTATTCTAGTGTTTATTTTAATACCCTGCTAAATGTCTTTCATTTGTATTCTAGAATTTCCTCCCATATCTGTGAGTATGTACAGAGTTTTAATCTTTCTCTCTTTACCTCCTATTCTGCTCTTCTCTCTCTCTTATTGAAGTATAGTTAACATACAGTGCTATATTACTTTCAGGTATACAGTATGATTCAACAATTCTATACATTACTCAGTGCTTGTCATGATAAGTGAACTCTTAACCCCCTTTATCTATTTTACCCATCCCCCCCCCCACTGCCCCTCTGGCAACCACCAATTTGTTCTCTGTATTTAAGAGTCTGATTAAAAAAAAAAAGTCTGATTTTGTTTCTTTATCTCTTTTTTTTTCTTTTTTTCCTTTTAAAATTCAACTTTAAGAGGAAATTCTTTTATTTAAGAATAATCGAGTCTTGATTGGGATCTGAAATCTCTTCTGACTTACCATTCACATTTGAGTTCATCTGTACCAATTGCCTCTCTTATCATTTTCATTGCATAAGAAATAATCTTTCCTATTAAATAAGAACAATGATCCTGACAATTCTTTCTTTTTGGATTTAGCCTGTTAATATTTGCTGTGTTATTGTGAGTGGTTAGAAAAATCACTATGAGTAATTTTAATAATGTTTTTCAAATAATATTTTGAAATTCTCCCTTAAAGGATGCTGATAGGAACCACATGAGAAATTGTTCTGTTTTGTTTTTTCCTTGAGATTTGAAACTTTTTCAGTTGCCAAGGAAGTCAGCTCTGAAACATTGGGGATACATATACTTTTGCCTACCAAAAGTTCTTCTTTATTTTTTTTATGATTTATTTAATCTTTCCTACGGTGTACCATTTTACCAGAGTTACCTCATGTTCTGTTCTTCACCCTGGTTTTGCAAACTTTTCAGGTGGCCCACTGGGCTCCAGCTCCTATCTCTTTTAGAGAGTTGTGAAGGCATTTATGGCTCTTGTACCGACCTCAAAATCCCAAATACCCTCCTCATTAAATCAGCCTGAGATTCTGCCCAAATGCTTGATGGAGGAGTAATTAATGGTCATTGGAAAATGGGTCTAAAATATGCCAATATTCAAGGTTGCTCACGAGACTCTTGGCAATCAGTCTTACTCACTACCTTTCACAAATATCTGCTTATCCAGAATTCAAATAATCTCAAAGTTCAAATAAACAGGGATTTTTTTTTTACAGTACACCGTAAGATAATAATAATTATAATAAAAAGTAAATATTAGACAAAAGAAAGTTCTAAAGTTTTCTTCTAGATAGATAAAATATGGTTACTATCATCTTCTTAACTTCAGACACACTGAATCAGTTTTCCCATGTTGCCAGAGTATTCTCCCCTCCAACCATTTTTGATAAATAGCAATTTACCTAACTTACATTCTTTAGAATGTCAGCTACTGGTGACAGCTAATTTTTATAACTTGTTATTAGACTATCCATAGATGTATTGTCTTTGAAAGGTGGTTAATAAGAGAAATTCACTAATTACACTTAAAATTATCTAGAAATGCTTTTAAATATGTTTGACATAATACATTAACAATAAAAAGAAAGCAAATGTGTACATGATAAGCACAGAATATGATTAATTTGGGAAATGTGCCTTTTTTGTTTAGGGGAAGTGTCATCCAGATCTTGGGTAAGGTACGAATTCTGAAAGAAACCATTTACTTTATCAGGTTTACAATAAGAGAATAATGAAGGCATTTTTAAAAAAAGATTTTTATTTATTTATTAGAGAGAGAGAGAGAACATGAGCAGGGAGGAGGGAAAGGGAGAAGCAGGCTCCTTGCTGAGCAGGGCCCCCCCCCCCCCGCCCAACCATGTGGGGCTTGATTCCAGAGCCCTGAGATCATGACCTGAGCTGAAGGCAGACATTTAACCAACTGAGCCACCCAGGTGCCCGATAAAGTCATTTTTGAGGATGTTTTTATGTATATGACCAAGGAATGGCAAGTGGAGTATTACTTTGGGGGATTTAAATAAGCTTTTTGCTGTAGAATAAAAGTGGTTAAGCCTTATTAAAATGCATATCCTACAGTAAATGTTTGGAGAACATTATATTAGAATATCATGACAAATTAGATGGGAAGAAGAAAGGGGAATAGTTTATGTATTCAATATAATGTGTCTAAAATTTCTTTCTACAGTTCTGAAAATTAGAAATTTTAAGTATTATAAATCACTTCTTTCAAATAGCTGTTAATTATGTGTTGACAGTATACATGCATGAATTTGCATATATATGTATATGTGTGTATATATATATGTCCATTATTTCACATATACAGACACAAACATACTGGGATATCTACATAAAGACACGACTCTCTGGATGAATTAATGTTTCATTTTATGCATATCCTATTATAGTGTTTCTTGACCAATGCTTGGTCACAAGCATTAGGAAAGCTTAGAAGAGAGGCTCTGCAAGAAAACAGTGAAATAGTCTGACTTCAAGTCAACTGAGTAGAAAGCCTAGTTCACTCAGGAACATAGAATGCTCTGTGGGTGACCTCACCTAAGTTGTGTTGCCAAGTGCTCAGGACAGACCTCTAGATTTAAGTTTGCCATGTAGCAAGCAGTCAAGTTTACTAGGTAGTCTCAATTATTTGCAGAGCTCGCTGAACTGCCATCATTTGAAATTTCTTGCCCACTCATGGAGCCAAAGGCAGAACACACTGTTCCAACAGAAAACTAAGGCTCTTTTTAGCACTCCTAAATATCACAACACAGCATTTTGAAAACATATTCCATAGTACTTAGAAATGTTTAGCATAGGGTAGAAACATGAACACACGGGTATTGTGCAGAATCGTTTTACCCAGTCTTCCAAAGCAGAATGGCCTCTCTCACTCTGAGGCAATGCCTTGTAAATCCATCTGTTTACAGTATTCAGAATTTATTGCCTGTGTTTGATTCAAATGAACATGAACTGAGCAAAATCAGCACGGTCTGCCTGCCAAGCCCTGTCAATGGTCTCCTGAAGAGCTGAATGTAAGTCTCTCTAAGAATATGAGCTTGTATATGTGCTCCATGGTGGGAATATCGCCTTTGTTAGAAAAATTCCTACAAACCGATGCCTAGAATGCCTTTCTCTGCCTACTTGAATTCTATCGGTGCTTCCGATGCCCAGTTTAATTCTTCTCTCATCTACATCTTCAACAAGCTCTCAGGCCTCCAGTGTCCTCTCCTTTAAAGGTGTTGAACACTGTTATATAACAATTTTATGGGCTTATATCTCATTTTTCTTAACGGCATTTAAACTTCAGAAAGGAATCCACGTTTCTTTTCTTTCTTTCAAAGCACTTAACACATTGCTAAGAATAAACACACTCAATAAATGCTTAGAAAAAATGGCTAAGTATACCATGTCTCCTCTATTTTTATGTGTCCTTGTGCCAATCACATGAGGTAGATAATGATGTTATTCAGGGGAAACTGGGAGCACTGAGCTCCAATCCCAGACAGCCTGGGACACTTACTCTTTGGGAAAGCTTGGACCCTAATTGCATTAATCTAATCCTCAGTTTCTCATCTCTGAGACAGGGGTAACCATAGTTGCCACCTTGCTGGATTTCGTAGGGATTCAATGAGATGATGGGCATACATAGTGCCCGGGACATGGCAAGCATTTATTATATGTTAGCTGTCACTGCCATCACTGCTGCCCATCACATTGTACAGATGAGAACACTCAGTTGGGATCCGTAAGTCTCGTAATTCTCCCAAGAGCACACAGCTAGTGTGTGACAGAGCCAAGATTCAAACCTGTGTCTCAAGGATAAAACACAGATCATAGACTTGAATAGAATGTCGTCGTATTCAAGGGAGAGAGATTCCTTTTTGCCTCTTAGCACAGAGACGCCCCAGCTGACCTAGGCTTTCTGGAGCAGCACAGCCCGGCTGGAGTAGGACTCAGGCTAGAATTCATCCCTGCATCCTCTCAGGCTGAGGCATAACTGGGTCTTCCGAAGCTGGACACCAGCGTCCTCACGGTGGGTCTCAAATGCGGGTCTCTCCCACTCATTTAGTGGCAAGAACAATTCTCAGTCCTCCCACATCTCATCATCTGATGGGAAATGGGTTGGCTTTCTGAGAGGTTTTGCCTGGAAATACCTTGTCCTTTCTCAACTTTGTCACTTGGAAACTCAGGCATAAAAATTGAAGTCAGCACTATTAGTACTATTACTATTAATAATAGTTCCTATTTATAGTGCTCTTACTGTTTGCCATGGACACATTACATGTGTTATGACTAAACTTATTGCGTGCATTATTTTGCATAAAACACAGTATCTCCATTTCATAGATGACGCAACCGAGCATCCAACCATTACCACCACTTCCACAGCATCTCCTTTAAAAAAATCACTTCCAGTATTAGGATGATTTTAAATAACACTACCAGTCTAATTATGAAGTTCTATTATCTAGGAGGCCTACAGTCCTTATTTCCAATCTCTGTGCATGAGAGTAGCTTCCGACCTCTGAAACTTCCTTTCAGTTACTCAATCCCATTTTAGGAAAAGTCAGAGTTCTGACTTGGAGTCCATTTAAATTGGTCGATTTTTTTTTTTTTTTTTTTAAACAACAGTGTTTACTAAGAAAAGACTTCTCATTCTTCTGATCCCTTTTACTGGGAAGTGTTCATGAGCACAAGTCTTGATCACAGTTGCCTTAAAGACCCGTTTTGAAATGTCTTTCCTTTACTTGAGCAATACATTGGTTGCCTAATCATACCATCCAACTGAAAACAAGAGGAAAGAAGAGTCAACTTAACCTAACCCAAAGAGGGAACATGTTTCCTGGGTTAGATGTGTCAAAGACAGCATAGCATGTCCTGACTCCCCTGTGTGATCAGGGCTGTATCATGTGTTGTGGGTAAATTACCTATTTTGTAAGTTAGGCCAAAGTGTGCTCCTTCAACTAACTGTGAAAGCATTCTTGAAAGCCCATGAAACCTTATTATTCTAATTACCAACACAAGGGATTGATAAATGAATTATGAGGCCAGGTATTATTGCCATTAAATAGATCTCACTCAATTATTTATCCCTGGGTCTGGGGTTACAGTGCAGGGAGCTGTGTATACTGTACCAGGGCTGGCTTGAGCTCCAAGACCTGGAGACTGGATTACAGACTTGGCAGGCAGCTTCTGTTGAATGCAATTCAAGGGAATGACACACATTTTTCAGTCAGACATTTGGATGGTTTGAAGCCAATGGATATTCAAAGTTTATCCACAAAATCTTATTCATTTTATCTGTGCAAAAAAAAAAATCCCTTTAAATTATCCAGATACATACACATGGGTAGGAAGTTGAATTACCTATAGGAAAAACACAGATGTTTTCTTGCTTTTTAGTTTTCAAAGGCTCTGCTCTTTATTTTCTTGGATTCTGATATCTGTAATGGGCACATTAGTGTGATAAGCATCAGTCCGTGCTCATCTCCATATTGGATAGTTTCTTTTTGTATCTTATTTCTAATAGCACAATGAAAGATGTCTTCTGGTTAAGAAATCTGTTAGTGGAGAGGATGGGATTCAAAGCTACTAGTTTTTTTTTTTTTTTTTCTCTTTTTTCCTGAAATCATGCAACTCATCGCAAAGGTTAGCCTGGAAAATAGTGTTAAGAGATGTTCTGTCATAGAGTCACCAATTTCTTCCCGTCCAATGTCCCTTCCTCTAGGCCAGCAAGCTGCAAAAGTGCTTCCTTATGTCCTGAGAGCATCCCATTAGTAGGTTCAAGAATCTGTTCTTGCTAAAAAAATTATTCTCTGCCCACCCTTGTAACCCCTGGCTTTATTTTAACATCATCCCCTAGACTTCTGATGAGTCGAATCCTCTACTTATTTTGGCAAGAGTGGGCAATGGGAAACAGAAGAAGCTACAATGACTCTTCAGGGATCCTTCTGGTATGAAACTTGGGGGAGGTATTTTGGAGAATGGAGGAGGTGGGGCATTAGGGAAGAGAAGAAATTTCTACCTGAGACTACGTGGAGTGGAGTGAAGTCCAGGTTTTTATCTGAAAATCAATGTCAGAATCTGTATGTTGAGGGTGGGGTGGGGTAGTACTTGGGAGAGAAATATGAAACTATGCCTAGCATTGGGAAAAATTTGTCAGTTGAAGAAACAAATGATAAAACCTTGTTTAGATTGTTCCAAGGGAAATTATATTTATAATAACTGACAAAAACCTTATGAGTGCCATATAAAGAGATTCCTGTATTATTAGATGGATTTATGATTAATTTTGTGGTGATTTTAATTTGGTTATAACCCCGACTTCCCTCTCTCTCTCTCTTAAATCTTGCTAGTTTAATGATCTTATAACATAATCATCAGTTCACAGAATTAAAAATCTTGTCAGAAATATGAAGTAGAATAGCTATTTCTTTACACTTATGGCTGCTTAGAGCAGTCATGTTTTCTAATTGGCCACTCATCGAGCAAGCGATGTAACTCTAAAAAACCAAACTGAGCGTCTTTTAAATTACCTGCTAAGTATCTAGAGTAGCAAATATGCCCATAACGTAGGCAATTTACATTTGAAAAACAAATTTTGATTTTACTTCGAGGAAGAATGTTTGAATCTCTATTTCTATGTGTTTATTAGAATAGAGTGATGTGATGATTCCTATGTATACTTGGTTGTAGGAATTTCAACATTCTTGATGCCAAATAATTGAATTATGGCCAGTTCCACTATGACACCATGTATGGGTTCCTAAAACCCACCACACTGTGCAAAATATGGCAATGAAAACCACAGGGCTTATAGGAAAACTGGGGCTAGGGGAATAATACTCAGAAATATCATCAATGACACCTTGACAAAGATGGATATAAAATGGCGGCAACATTTTACACAAAATTTGTGTTACGCTTAAATTGTTCTGTAATGCATCAATCATGTTAGAACAGGTTTTCAGTTCTGAAACAACTGTTACAGGAGAATCCACTGTGTAATAATCCCTCCAACACTTTCGCACTTATGATGGCACCTTCTTGCTACCACTGGGCAAGCAGGGAAGCCATTGCTCACCCTCTAGTTTGTTTGTTGAGGAATCTTGACCTGTTAAAGGCCACAAAGTAACTGAGGGAAAGTGCAGATCATGCTCACGTGTGTGTGAGTCCTGGGCATGCGTGCCTTCCTCTGAGAAACAGGACCTTCCTGAACATGTGTACAGAGAGGGTCAAAAGCACGGGCAAAGGCACAGAGACAAATCACAGAGGCTGGGTTAGAACTCAAGTTAGAGTCGAGTTTAGTTTAGTTCAACATTTTATAAATGTCTGTGAGGTGCCATGCTCACTCCTGCCATATCATCTCTAGAACATATTGTTAATGCTTAAATGGGATATATTTTCTTGATTGCATGGATGGAGAAACCCAGCCATGAGACCTCAGCTTATACTTTTTGATAGGGCTTCATTAAACATTTTAGAATATGTAGAATGTTTTAGAAACCATTTTCAAATTAATCTTCATAACTCAGAGGTCATGTCAAATGTCAGGGCATTTGACGACTAGGCCAGTCTAGTAACCCTTCCCATTTTCCAGGGGTCTGCTCTAGGAAGTTTTCTCTTCTTTTCTTCTCTTCTTTTCTTTTGTTCTCTTCCTTTTCTTTTATTCTCTTTTCTTTTTTTTTAAAGATTTTATTTATTTATTTTAGAGAGAGAGTGAGAGAGGGAGCACAAGAGAGGGGAGGGTCAGAGGGAGAAGCAGATCTGCCTCTGAGCCGGGAGCCGGATGCTGGGCTCAATCCTAGGACTCCGGGATCATGACCTAAGCCGAAGTCCGACACAACCGACTGAGCCACCCAAGGCCCCTGCCCTATTAAGTTTCTGAGAAGACTCATGTAAAAGGGTGCAATTCCAAAGTTTAGGAAAGACTTTGCCTTGGAGCATCAATTAATGTGGAAAATACAGTTATTGGATGCTCCCCTGTCTATATGTATCTCAAGTTCTGCCTCTTAGCTCCACTTCCAGAAGGTTTAAGTTTATTAAGCACCTCCTCTGCTCGAAGTAGTGGTCAGTGCTCTGGGGGATACAAAGGGACAGGATACTGTCCCTGCCATCAAGGAACTCATCTGGGGGGTCTGTTTGATGACTGAAGAGAATCTACTCCATTGCACTTGTGTTTTTATGGCAGAATATGGGTGGGTACACAGCCGCAGGTGAGTAAGGAGGTGCCACTGTGGAGTCACTGGCTAAGTCAGCAGGTGCATGTTGGGTTTTGATCACCGGGTATTATAAAATCATGAATTGGCACTGTCACTAAGGAACAACTTACCAAAAAAAAAAAAAAAAATCCTTGACTTCATTTTTTCAAAATTTACTTTGTTTGTTAATAAGCTTATTTATAGTCATACGTTGAAGGGTCTTATTCTGTAAAATCACACATTCCAGGGGCCAACCAACAGACAATGTGGCAGCTGTGGAACGGCAGTCCAAGTTTGGGTTCTTCTGGGTGATGTCCTCTATGGCCCCTAAAAGGTCAACACAAGCCTGGGCCACCTCTCTTTTTAAAATTCTTTTGGCATGTCAAACACACAACAATAGCAAAATTGGCCAAAGTTACGAAATTGTAGTGTATTTAACATTAACCATTCTGCTGAGTTGATGCTTTTCTACACACACACAAAGACACTAATGTGACAACTGTAATGTGTAACTATCTGGGAATAAGGTTAAAGTTTATATTTGAGACCCTTTCGGAATGTGAAGATAAAAGTATTCCTTTCCTTTCCCTTCTTCCCTCAACCCCATTTGCCGCACATAATATGATTCCTCTGTTTCAAGTCATAATTGGTTTTATGAGATTAAATACCAGGTCAATAAAGTATGTTCTATGTCAGTTTGTCCTAAACTCTTTGACTTATTATTTTTTTAAATAATCCTTAAAAAAGAAGAAGAGAAAATATTTTAATTTAATTTTTTTTAAAGATTTTATTTATTTATGTGACAGAGAGAGACATAGCGAGAAAGGGAACACAAGCAGGGGGAGTGGGAGAGGGAGAAGCAGGCTTCCCGTAGAGCAGGGACCCCGATGCGGGACTCGATCCCAGGACCCGGGGATCATGACCTGAGCCGAAGGCAGACGCTTAACGACTGAGTCATCCAGGCGCCCGAAAAGAAAATATTTTAGAATAAACATTCTGACTGCCCGAATCTGAAGTCAACTTTGGATTCAATTTTATATGTGGTAGAAATGAAAAGAACTAGTATTCTCTATTTTGACACTTAGAACAAATTACTTGCTTTTTGATGATCCAGCTGATTAATAATAATAAATGAGACTAAAATATCTTATTCTTCCTGGCCAGAATTAAAAAGCTTAAACATCTATTTCAAGCCCTGAGCTTGAAATAGAGCTTAAATTCATGTGCTAAGGGTCTAGAAGAAATAAGGCTGCAAACCTAATAAAATGAAATATCCACTACCTCTATCCTATGATTCTCAACCTATACCTCCCTTACCCCTTATTTTGTTTTATTTCCTCAGGGAAGCAAAAAAATTTGTGAGTGAAAATGAAGGAGCCCTTGGGAAAGGGAAAGGAAAGCGGTGGTTTGCATTTAAGATGATGATGGCCAAGGTAAGCATTTTCACAACTCAATTTGGTTGATGCCATGCATTCTCAATGGCAGCCATATTGATTCTAAGGAGGAGAAAATTGGTTCTGTTATGGGAGAGGGAAAGCATCTTACATTTTCTATGTATGAAGCACATACACACATAAAGTAAATACATAGTATATCTGTGGTATTAAAATTTGGGGCAGGGCATGATTCAGAAAACAAACAAACAAACAAAAAGGGCCCAAAATACTCCTTAAAGGGGTTAAAATGAAAAATAAGTTGAGAAACATTGATTTATGGCAAAAGACTTACTTGTGTGATTTTCTCACCCCTGAATGACAAAGACTGTGCCCCTCTCATTTTTATTCCCTGGTAGTGAAGGGGTTCTGGGTTAAAGTTTCTTTCTCAAAATGTCTACAAGCTTTCAGGCCATATAGCTCTTCTCTCTCAGGAACATCAACTTATACATTGAATAGAACATGAGAAAAAAAGCAAAAGATATACCAATATAAAGACAGATTCTTGGAAAACATAGAAAAGAAATTAACATTTATTTAGTATTTACTATATGCTAAACACTGAACTGGATCCTTCTATGAAGTTATCATATTTAATTCTCAAAGCAAAGTAGGTATGTAGGCATTATTGTCCCCTCTTTACAATTGTTACCCCACTTGTAAGCTAAATGCATTTCCATACAGATGGGGTTTTGTGAATAAAAATCACAAATCTTACATATGAAATAGAGATAGAAAGATTTATGATGTATACCATAGAGTAGTTTTGTCTGTTTTTATAATTTAAATGAATAGAATCTTATAGTATTTATATTTTTGTTTCTGCCTTCTTTGATGCATCATGAGATACATTCATGTTGTGGTAGCTCTAGTCCATTTTTATCAATATGTTGTATTCCATTGTATGAAGGTACCACAATTTATTAATCCATTCTCTTGTAGATGGACATTTGGATTGTCTCTAGTTTGGGTCATCTTTTGAACTTCAGACTTGTCTCATACTCTTATTTGGGCCCTACATGCCTGTCCATCTCACACGTGATCCCGGCATAATGTGCACTTACGCCAAGTTATTTGCCCCATTCCCATTCTTCCGTGTGGTCCTTGTGGTCCTCTTGACCACAGATGGCCCAACAGTGTGGAATAAAATGGAAGGAAGGTCTTTTATAAAAACTAATGTGTGATTCTTTTTCTTCCTCCCTTTTCTATGATACCATGCCTTTCCATTTAATTAGATGCTCTACTTTACCAGAATAAAAAGTGTCCTATGTCATAACACTTACCATCCTGTATTGAAGTTACTTGTTTATGTTCAGCTTACTCTAGTAGAGTAAGAAACCCTTCAAGGCAGGAGCTATGTTTTATTCATATTTCATCAATTTCTTCACTCAATGAGTATTTAATTAAACACATAAAATTTGCCGATCACCTAATATTAGGTGCCAACTCAGTTCCTGCTCCCTTATTGTCTGTCAGAATACACAGATCTGTCTCAGCCTATTTGCTATAAAACAGGAGATCCATAAAAGTTTTTTTTTTTAATTGAATTGGTGTGGAGGTGGTTGGGGAACAGGGAGGCAACTAAAACCTACTCTTTTCCTCTTTTTACAAAAAGCCTTACGTGGCACCAGAGAGATCTTTCCAAGCTCATTGTCTTGTGATATTTTGGGATGGGGGTGAAGGATAAACCTCTTGGCAAACAAGAGGCTGAGTTTTACTGTTGTATTTGGCTTTCTTTTCAGAAATGGGCAAAATTTCTTCGTGATTTTGAAAACTTCAAAGCCGCCTGCATCCCATGGGAAAACAAAATCAAGGCAATTGAAAGTAAGTGCTCATGAGATCTCATTAGATGGGAAGGTTGTTTCATAAGCTTATCAGATGCCTTTCTCAGCTTCTATACTATTGGAAAGATTAAAAACAAGAAAATGAACAAACAAAAATAACCATTTTTTACATTCTCTTTGAACTGTGAAAATTTGCAAGCACTTACCAATCACAGCACTGGAGACCCTACTCTCCCTTTCTATGTTAGACCAAAATATTCTCATTCTGACCTTTTCTCTCCTATACAAGTAAGTCAATATTGTGTCAATGACACTGAGTTATATATATCACTGGGAAAGCAGCAATTTTATATTGGCAATGAATATGACATTGAAGATATATTTTTATGAGAGTTAGACAATAATCAAAATGAACAATGTCTAAAAAGAATGAAGAAATCTTAAAGCCTCATTTTCAGATCTGAAGTAGAATAAGTAATCATCATCCAGGAACTTGCTATGTGAATATCATACTGTGCCTTCAGTTGATACAGTATTCCTAGGTTACAAAGAAGTCAGGAGAATATACTCAATCGAAAGCCTATTTAGAACAGTGCTCTAGGCTTAGAATAAGGCAAGTAAAGATTTTTAAATATTGTAAATGTAATAAATAATTTTTTTAAAGATTTTATTTATTTATTTGAGAGAGAGAGAATGAGAGAGAGCACATGAGAGGGGGGAGGGTCAGAGGGAGAAGCAGACTCCCCGCCGAGCAGGGAGCCCGATGCGGGACTCGATCCAGGGACTCCAGGATCATGACCTGAGCCGAAGGCAGTCGCCCAACCAACTGAGCCACCCAGGCGCCCTAATAAATAATTTTTTAAAAATATACAAAGAATGTAATAATAATAAGGAATGTAAAGAAAAAGGGATAATATTTCAAACATTTCTGAGCACAATCTTGCCATATTTTGGTTTCTAGGAGTTTTGACTAGGATCTGATTTTCCTCCCTGACTTTTCAGATCGAGAGGCAGGTTTTCCTGCTGCTTAAATGTGGCGTTGCATAATTAAAATGGAGGCTCCATAGGGAGATAACACAGTTGATGGATATTTCACGGACATGATTGGGCATGTTTTAGGAGTGCCTATCCTCAGTCCTCTGTCTCTCATTATCAAGTGGCAATGAATTAAAAATACATCAGCTAATTAATTGCACTTCCTCCCACAGATTCCTGTACCACCCATCATTGCTTTATTTTCCTCCTTAACACTTGCAATCTAAAATACTGTATTTTTAATTTAGTTTTTAAACATAATTTCATTTCATTTTATTTTGTGTTTATTTCTTCCGGTAGACTATGAAAGCAGAGGTTTGGTTTGGTTTACTCCTGGATCACCAGACCTAGACTTTGCTTGACCTTAATAAATATGCCTCAAATAAAATTAAATAGTAGATGTTCTTCAAACGTCTACCATTCTAGGAAATGGGAAAAGGAATTTAGACCCACCAGAAAAGAACAGACACCATGGAATCCTTAAGTTTCAAGTGTACAGCTCAAATGTGGTACCTTGAGAGGCATTGAGGAGCAGAAAGCCATTTGGAACATTAAGGTCTTGATACAATTTGTGTAAAAATAACTCTGGATTTGGTTCTTGCTTTGCAGCCGATGTGCTGTTCAACTCTGAGGCAGTCATTTAATCCCTCTGGGCCTCAGTCTATTCATCTATGAGATGATAGGGTTGAATCTTGATTGGTCTTGAGATGTAGCCCAAGAAATTTATAATAATGAGAGTTAAAATGTACATTTGCAATTATTTATTTGGAAGGTCCACTAGGTTCTAGCAGGTTCTAGCTTGTCTCAATAATAATGTCCTGCCCAATTGTGTTGCAATAGCCTATCTTGAGTGGGATAGAAACACATGGAATTATTTTTTTTGCCAGGAATTTCACACAGGAATGAGTGACAATATAACCACCATCTAGCATGTGTGTTACTAGGGGAATGACAGATCGAGAGCCACTCAATTATACTTTTAGTTATCTTCCTTCCTCCCCTCTTCCTCCAGGAAATTTGGAACAGTCAGTTGGGTAATTCCAGCAGATGCGGGTTATTTTCTCTTCCATGTGCAATTTCAGGTTTGATTAGGTTGTCCTGATTTCTCCACCTTTCATGGTGCTTTGCCTCACTGTGAAGAATTGATCCTTATTTTCTATTCCATCAACAGTCGCCACAACCACCACTCTTTGGGTGTCACTCAGATACCCTACAAATACTTCATATAATCTCAAACATGCCTGCAATGTGCCCATTAGCCTTCCTATTTTCAAGTTGCGGTTAAATAAAGGTCCCAGAATTAGTGACCGGAGGAGCTGAGATGTCAGGTGAAGTCTCTCTGGGTCCACGGCTTGTGGTTTTTCTCAATGTGGCTTGCTCATTTGTTACTTGAAGGAAAATTTTATAAACTTTTTCTTTTGCATCAGGTCCCAGAGTGGATTCGACCAGAGCAATGGCAGGATGAGCAGTTAGAGATTTTCTTGATCATTATCCAATTTGGGAAATTGTGTCCCATTTTCTCATGTGTTTATTTTTGAATGAGCTATTTATTTAATTACAGACTTAAGCTTCCTAAGGTACTTAATGCATTATGATCTTAATGATAATCATCAGTACACCATATGCTTTTGGGCGATTGTAGTAGTTGAAAAGTAGGAGGCCTCTCTAAAAGTGTATTAGTAAAGTCATTGGGTTGGACCAACCATCTCATAGAAAGTCCCCTACCAAAGATGGGGGAGCATGTATTTGTGATGGTCTTTGAAACTTAATTAAACGGAAATTGGAAAAGAAATGGGACATGGAATCAGTTTTCTAAAGGTTGAGGTCCTTTATAGAGGACCAGCTCTATAGTATGGCTAATTCTTCAATATCTGGGGCCCTCTGTTTCCACATTTGGGGTTTAACTCGTTCCTATAGAAGGCAATTTCCAACCCAACATTCTATGATTTAGAAGTTACAATCAGTTTGAGGTTTATACGTAAGCAGATGAAGTTCTTTATACTTTTGAGTGATAAATCGTTGAAACAGTTAAATGAAAAACAGACTTACAGTAAGAGAGGCCTGCATAATTTACCTTCTATGTCAGTTCTTCTTAGAAAAAAGTAGATTAAACATGTACCCTATTTATAAAATACGTATTTCATATTTTAAAATAATACCAAGTCTTTTCTCTTACAGAAATGACCACTTAATCTTACAGAAGTTTGAGAAATAATTGTATTCCTTTTGAAAGTCAGAATAATCTAACATGTAATACCTCATTTAATCTTCAAAATAAACTTGACTGGACTGATTAATTGAGCAAATACTCATTGAGTGCCTGCCATTATTAGGCCTGTTTTCCAGGCACTGGGCATACAATGCTGACAAAGACAGGCGAGGCTTGATTTTACATCCAATTGTGTTAATAGGCATGTGGGTGGGGAAGGCAGGTCATAAAATATAAGCAATTAAATCATGAAGAAAGTTCAGGTTGTGGTCAGAGGCATGTTTAAAACAGGAGCAGCTAAGCTCCATTCTGAAGTCTTTCTAATCCATTTGCCCTCATTCTCTGCTCAATCTCTAGATAATACTGAACAAGTATTTTTGTAAGTGTGGTTTTAAAGAAGTCCCAAATTACCAGACTTCTCTGAGTTTCCATAAAGCTCTAATAATTAGCAGAATCGAGAGGTGGACTTAAATCAAGTCTAAAACTCATGCTGTCTCCCATCATGATTCCAGTAAGGCCTGGATCCCTTTGCTAGTGTGGACCAGGTACTCACTTGAGGACTCCCCAATTTTTTTTCACATCAAAAATAGATTTGATCATTCCTGCCGCAAAGGGATGCTGTGAAGTTCTACATCATGTGGGGATGCTGTGGAATTTTACTGTCTTGCCAGCCTTGTGAAGAAGCCATGCTAAAAACCCAGGATTACCCACAAGGATGAACTTTATTAACTACTTTTCATTACGTATTTTGCTGAAAAAGCTGTGTATTTGTACTCCCAGGAAATATCATCTATATCCATTGTGACTCCAGAATTATTATCAAAACCATGGATTAAATCATGGAATGTCCTTCAAGCTGGAGATCACAAGTCTTTCTCAGAACTGAAATCTATTTCTTCCTAATAATAAAGTATGGCATCGAAATAGGTGTGAGAGACCTATTTTTCGGACCAGAAAGATCTGCAGATAGACAACCCTAAGAACAGAGTTTAAACCTCATGTTTCTCTACTGGCCTAAGAGCTGCAGAAAATGCAAATCAAATTTGCCACATTTAATTCCCCTAAATCAGTTCGAAAGCAACTATGCTTCATGTCCTAGCCTAACAAGATGGTATTTATACTGTGCTCATACAGCAGGTGATTTAATTGGTCTTTTCCCACTTAGAAATGCTCATATTTGTCTGCCTGTCTTATTACCCATCTGTTCAAGAGGAAATTATACATGATGATAGACTACAAATTACTTTGCCTTAATAATAAATAACCAGAGGGAGAGGTGAAACTTTAACCTTAATTTAAAAGAAATGCCAGAAAATTCAGCAACAAGAATATTGCATAAGCTTACAAGGCCTCACTAGAAAAGGTACCAAGGACTTGTTTTACTGTATTAATAATTCATTATGGAAACAGAATTTATTAGTCAGATTAAAGAAAAAAAGAATTGGTCATTTCTGGGCACCAGCCCAATTTATGAATGTGAATGGCCTTAGCTGATTGGTGGATAATGCCTATGTTTTTTCAGACATACACATTCATGGCTTATTTATTCCATATACTATAGTTATTTTTAAAAAAATAGTGTAATTATGATTCTACTTGGGTAGCAATATAGTACTGTGGTTAAGAGAGATCTGGATTTGGAGTCACACGCCTACAGATCAAGGCTGCCTAGTTTAGAACTCTGGCTCCATCATTTACTACCTATTACTACATAACTCCCTATGTAGCCCTGGTTCCATCATTTACTAGCTGTATAACCCATGGGCCTAAGTCTCTGTAAAGTGAGAGTATAGGAATTCTCTTCTTGCAGGAATTCCATGATGACTAAAGGAATTAATACACAAGATCAAAATAGGTGTCTGAAACAAAATTCATTAAATGTTAGCTATTGCTATTATTAATCAAGTCTTGGTTCAGTCAAATGCTGTGTTTAGGTTTTTGGTCCCCATCCACAGTGGGACTAATAACACTTAACCTTATCGGGTTCTAAAAGCAATAAAATGAGTGATGCTGGAGAAGTTTACGGTATGCATAATTGACCAGCAAGATATATCAGCTATTATTATTACTACTACTACTACTTCTCCTCCTTATTCCTGTTCTTTACAAGAATGAAACAATTTTATCTAAGAGACGAAGCACACGGAATGACTGTTCTTTTTAATTACGATCTCTTAGCTACACTTTAGGAAGGTTTCTCTTTTCAGTCAATGCCAGATTTAGCCACCTACCTCTGATCAGATAGAACCACTAGGATAAATGGATGTGAAGAGGGAAGAGTTCTCCTTTTTAATTTATTTTATTTTATGTCATTCTTTCTTTATTTTTTTATTATTTGTGTTGAGACAGGGAAAGGTCCTTTGGAGCTTGGATGCCAACCAGTTGATTTGTGTTCTTTCCTTTACAGTCTTTCTTTTGTTACTGTCCTCTGCCCTCTGCCATTGGTAAGAGTTCTGTAGAAGGAATAATGTCTTCTGGATTTCTTGGTCTCTTTGACCTGTGTCTGGGTCTTTTGTACAATCATTAATTTTAATGAAATCTGTTTTCCTGAAATTCATTTCCTTTAGACTTAGGATTCTGTAAAAAAAAAAAAAGAAAGAAAGAAAGAAAGAAAGAAAGAAAGAAAGAAAAGAAAAAGAAAAAGAAAGAAAAAAAGGAGGGGGGTGCTTAATCCTTACTTCTCTACTTCCAATAAAATAGTTGTGAAAAGATGCAGCCTGAAAGCTTTGGAGTCTAAAAGATATTTCATCCATAATGAATATAGATTATATATGGGGGAGGGGAGACTTTCTGAAACATTATAATGTGCTCCTCTTTTTTGCCTTTAGGTATATTTACACTCTGTACTCAATTTAAGAAATTCATTTGCTAGGGTTTCTGTATGGGGGCTGAGAGAAAATGGGCCGTGGGTGCTAATGAGAAGAGCAAAACTGTAAGAAGGAAGGTGGGAAAGGAAAGAAGGAAGGAAGGGAGGGAGGGATTGAAGGAGGGAGGGCGGGATGGAGGGAGGGATGGGGAAGGAGGAAAGGATGAGTCAGCATCCGGTGCTTGGGACTCTATACCAGAAGATCTCCTGTGTGTTTCAGGGAAAAGCTTGCTCCAGATACCTAGAGACAAAGTTCCTTCTCCAGTTAATGAGTAACTGTAATGACTAGCAAGCAGTGCCTTCAATAAAACATGACAAATGAACCTGGCTGAGACGGGCTAGGGCAGTTGTTACTAGAGAACATAGATAACAGCCATGAAATGATCTGAAATCACTGGGAGCCAGGTGGATGATCAGATGTCCTGGGAGGGGCAGATCTGCGTAGCCTTTCTGCAGATGGACCCGTGCATCTGGTTACAGCACCTATGGGCATGTTTATCAAAACCATACCCTTTTAGAAATCCAGTAGAACTCTGCCTTTCTCTACAAAGTGAAATGAATCCAAATAGTCAGACTTGAAAATAATTGATTTTTTTTAAATGTCCGTTTAGACGCTGACTTTTTTTTTGTCCGTTTCTATAAAAATTGTCACTGTGTTGTGGGAATAGGCAAGGTGGCTCCTAATGAATAGACTAAGTTTCAGAAACGAAAGCATGACTCGTGTGATGTCAGCCTCATCTTACTAAGCGGAGACTGGAATTTGCTTCCCCTGAACCTCCTTCTTTCTGCAATAATGTTTCCCTGCTGGTGATGCTGCAAAGCCAGAGGGCCAAGAAAGCCATTGGTCCCCGGAGGTGTTTTGCTGAAGGAGTCAGGAAAAAGGGCCTGATGCGGTGGGTGGCCGCGGATGTTTATCATTTCTTCTTGGGCAGCTGCAAAGGGGAACTGGGAATCGGGAAGAAAACTAGCACCTTGGGGTTGAACTTTAAGCGATGATCAAAGAAAGTTGGGCTTTTGTTAATCAGTGAAATCGCCACCTGAGACTCCGAATTCCTGGTCTTTCTTCCTCTTCCATTCTCTGATTTAAGATAATGTTTTGTTTTGTTTTTTAAAGATTTTATTTATTTATTTGACAGAAAGAGAGACACAGAGAGAGAGGGAACACAAGCAGGGGGAGTGGGAGAGGGAGAAGCAGTCCTCCCGCTGAGCAGGGAGCCCGACGCGGGGCTCGACTGAGCCACCCAGGCACCCCTGTTTTGTTTTGTTTTTTAATTTTTTTCTCAATAAATACAATGTGGACAGATCACTTTCCACTGAGGCACGTGCATGTTGATGGCACATTCTTGCCTGTCCCCTCCCAATTCGTTTCCCAAAGCTGAAGAGACTTTAAAGGCCACAGTGTACTTCCCATCCCGCCCCCACACCCAATCCTGCTGTTTAGCACCTGTTGGCGACTTTCCCAACACATTTAAAATAAAAGTCTCACTTTTTACCTGTCTTTAGGAGGCCCTATACAGTGTGGTTTGGCTTGTCTCTTCATCCCTCATCTGTCACCGCTTTCCCTTGTTCACTGGGCTCCCACCACATAGTCCTTCGGTTGGTTCCTCAATTGTCCTAAGCTCTCACTTGCCTCCAGATATTTGTTCTCGCTCTTTCCTCCGCTTGAGCTGCTCTTCCCCAGCCTGAGCGTTTGCTGCCTCTTCCTCCAACTTCAGACCTCTGCTCGACTGTTACCCATTCTGATACACCTTCCTCAACGAGCTTATCGAAAGCAACCTTCTCAGTATTTTACCTTCTTCTCACTAGGACCTATCTGGTATATATAATTGTTTTATATTTGTTATATAATTGTTATAATTATATGTATATAATTGTTATAATTATATGTATAATTACATATTAGGTCCATGTATAATTGTTATAATAATGTCATCATATGTGATTTTACATATCATATATATGCTACAGGCACATAAGATATACCATACATAATACGCAGATATTATACAATGTATTTGAATATACATATATATTGTACATATAGAATATATAATATGACACATACTGTACATACATATAACATGCTATATAATAGCATATAGCACATACATTGTGATAAATACATATATTTTATTTATTTATTTTTAAAATCCCTGCCTCTCTGTTGTTTCCATACCTCACTAAAACGTAAACTGTATTAGGGCAACAACCCTGTCTGTGACATTGTGTTTCACATCTAAGGTAATTCCTGAGGGAAAATACTGGAAGTATGTGAAGAGTGAGTGAATGAACTTCAGCTCCTGCGCTGTACCTAAAAAATACCAGCGATGCAGACAAATAGCCCAGGAGGATCTGCAGGCCAGCTGTCCCTGAAGGATGTGGGAAAGGCTTTTGAGAAAGGCGTTGTTGCCTGAGAGAAAGGAGGCAGAAGTGTAGTGATTATAATCATAATGGTAGCTAACTACCGGCAGATACTGTGGTAACCACTTTACGCGTATTCGCTCAACTTAATGTTATTAACTTATTAGCTCCGGGAATAAAATGGGCTTTCACCTAGCAACCCTAGGTGCTAAGCCCCAGGCAGCTCTCCCTTGGATGGGCCCTAAAGGCGTAGGGTCACAGTCATTCTCCACAACTGCATCCACACAGTAGACAGCATTTCCGTTACCAATAACGTTTTCTCTTCCTGGATAGAAACAGAATGCTGAAGACTGTCAATGTGGAAAGGACCAATGTGTTGCAATGAGCAGATTTATTTTCGAAAGCACCCAGACACAGCTTTTGTTTCGTTTGGTTCTGACCTGTCTTTCAACATTTTCATTTCCTTTTTGATAGGTCAGTTTGGCTCCTCCGTGGCCTCGTACTTCCTCTTCTTGAGATGGATGTATGGAGTAAACATGGTTCTCTTCATCCTGACATTCAGCCTCATCATGCTGCCAGAGGTAAGAATCTGACTTTCAGTTTACAAAAAAACAAAACACAACAAAAGCTGAAACAGTTTTCTCATGTGATCACTGTCCTAGAAAATTTCTTTTCTCTTCTGAAGAACAGCACGATTAACTGGCAATAATCTGCCCTTGGAGTCATAGCACTTGCAACAAGGTTAATCCTCAAAATGGTGCCCGTGGGCCAAAGATCCTAATCCTTGCTCCAAAGGGTACATAAGCCTCCTGAAATCATATATAAAATGTTGTGTGTATGTCTAAATATACATTTTTCTGTGGAATGGTTCACGGCTTCTATCAGATTCCCAAGGTGGTCCCTGTGCTCAAATGTTAATTGCTCAAAAGGAAGGCTTTGACACCTTGTGAATTGTATTTATTTTAACAAGTTTGCTTTGAAAGAAATGCTTCTTACTGCAACTCAAGACATCTAGCTTTTCTATCTGAAGAAACACAAAGGGAGCTATTTTTTTCCAGATGTAAAGTAAGGTAAACCAGACATCCCCACCCCCCACGCACATGTACACATACACAGTGGGGTGGGGTCTTTTAGGATCAAGGTCAGGGAGGAGAGGAAAGCAGATAGTGCTTCCAGATTGAAGATGCCAAAGCCCTGAGCTGATCGGTGGGGTGGTAGGGTGAGTCCATCAACTAAGGCCAAGAAGCAGGACTGAGGTTGGAGCCTTTATCCACAAGAAGTTAAAAGACTCTGACCCTTGGATGCTTACTTATACAAAAGTCAGGTCGGGCTTTACTCAAGCTACAAAGGGTCTTTTCGGGTACCATTATTTCAAAGCCAATTTGTTCAGAACAGCATTGCCCACAGCCAAAACTAAGTGTTTTGAGTGACTTGTTATCCCCATGGTTTTGAATCAGAGCCAGTTTCTGTATCAAGCCTCCCCACAGGCATAATAATCTTAATAATTCCTTATATTCATGGCAAGTTTAGCTTTTAACAGTGCAAAAACACTTTCACTTCTTTTACTTACTGAGCCTCACAACAAATTTATGAGGTAGACTGTAGAAGAGTTTTCTTTCCCCATTTAAAACTGTGGAAACAGAGTTACACATTGCTTATTGGGCTTAACCGATATCTCAGAGTGAGGTTTTTTTATGCTGTTCTGGGTCTAGTACCTTGATTGTACCCTTCGTCCCAAGATTTTGCAACCTAATCCATTAGTTTTACAGTCCCTGAGATAATTCGGGAGGTTCTACGGCTATCTGGCTCCTAGGAGGCAGTGAACGCAGATCAGAAGTCCTGTATAGTTCATCTCTCAAGTGAAAACTTTCAGGCGACGAGACAGAATGCATGTCATCAATTTCAAATTAACCCCAGCTTTCTTTTTGCTCATCTCTCTGAGGAGCCCCGAAACTCCTTCACTGGCTATTATGATGCCCCTTAGTGTCAGACTCAGATCTCTGTGGAGTTCTATCAACTGTGCTTTCTTGTCTCCCCACACCACACAACCGCCATGGAAGTGAAAGGTTGTGGCTGGATTTACTCCACCTATATGAAATTACAGAATGCCTGATAGAGAGTGGAGGGAGCCAATCTGTGCCTGATGGAGTGTATTCCTAGAACGAAGAAGCGTATTGTCTTTGGATGCTTTCTTACAGGTTTGTGTTAGATGCTGAGGGGCATCCTGTTTTCTGGGCAATGGTTGCCAGCTCGAGCAAAAGAACAAGGGAGGATGTGTTAGCTTTACAGAGCCATCAGAGGCCAGGGCTGGTCCGCTCCTGGCAACAAGGCTCCATTTTCCTCTGCCTCCTCCCACCCAGCCTCATTCAGCATTCCTTCGAAGCAGATGCCCTTTTGCCCAAAGTTCCCATATCCCTGGGCAAGCGTGAGACCTTAATCTTCTTTGTCCTTTGTGGCCCCCAACTTTGGGGTGCGACCACATGGGTAGGACCCACCTTCTGCTCTGTTCAGTCCTAGGAAGTCAAGAAGCTTCCATGAATCCCATGCTGCTTGTATGGAGGGTAGGAGTAGGGGCTGACTTCCAGCCCTTGTCCAGTCAAGCTTGGCACCCAGGCTTCCAGCCACCATTCATCCTCCATCCCTAGCCCCAAGGAAGGAAAGTTTTCATGTTACATAAGAAGCAACATCTGCTTGGCAAGCCATGTGCCTGCCCTGGTGCTTTTTCCAGGTCTCACCAAGGCACCTGCTAGAGCCCTATTCATGTTGCCTCGCTGGCCTCTTTGAATCTGGTAGCATAAGATCAGGGCAGCAAACCTGAATTAGTGGTAAAACAAATACAATCAGGGTACAATCATTCCTCCTATTTGACATGCTCGAATTGTATGAGCGACTGATTCACTTGAGTCTTCTCTTTCTTAACATGAAGGAGGGAATCTCCCTCCACCCCCACCCCTAAGAGGTAACCCCATATGAAGATGTGGGTAATATGGGTTTTTTTTTTTTTGGAACACTATAGTTCCCCCAAAGGCCTCTTTTCTCCTCTCCAGGCCTCCCCTAAAAGAGACCAGTTTGGAGGTGGTCGTGGGTAGGGGGGCTTCTCAGCAAGCCTCTGGGCAATGTGGTTGGCCCAACTGCTGGTGGTCCACTGAACTTAGCATGCAGGGTTCTTAGCACTCCCTTTGTTCTTCACTCTGGATTTAGTAGTCGATTCCCAGAAAATGGGACCCCACGTGAAGACCCACAGAGTCGCCATGAAAATGTATAAGTAGTGCTTTTAAACAAAACCATTTGTGATCACATGTGTGGCTCAGACTTTGTTTCCAATTATTAACTGCTTTCTTTGCTTCTCTGTATAGTACCTCTGGGGTTTGCCATATGGCAGTTTACCTAGGAAAACAGTTCCCAGAGCTGAAGAGGCATCTGCGGCAAACTTTGGTGTGTTGTACGACTTCAGTGTAAGTGTCTCCCCACAACTGTGTTGGTAGGAGGACAGATTTTTCCTTACTCTCTGAAATCCCATGGCCTCTTCCTCTGGGGCTGGTTGGAAGTCTTAAAGAGATACATACATGCCCCCTGCTAAAAAAATAGTAAAGGAAGGAAGGAAGGAAGGAAGAAAGGAAGGAAGGAAGGAAGGGGGAAGGGAGGGAGAAGGAGGAAGGGAGGGAGGGAATAAGAGAGAGAGAGAGAAAAAAAGGATTGGCTTAAGAATATGATAACAAGATTAAATGGGAATATAGACTACTGAATGAAGGTGAACTCAGTGATCAAAGGCTTCTTTATCTCTGGCTTTGGAAAAGAACAAAGGAAGAGTTTGCAAATGCGCTTTTTGAAAAATCTTGTAGGATTCTTAGGGAATTAGAGCTTTAACATTTTATATTAACCTCTTTGTTTCCTAAACAAATCTATTTAGTATTACTGAAGACTCAGTACTATTCAGTAATTATTCAATAAATAAAGCTAAATATTAAATACAAAACAGTACTGGATTCTAACTTCTAAATAATACTAAAATGAGTACACTCAATTGTGGTACTCCTATGACATTACTCGACTGTAGTACGAGAATAGTATTACTCTTTGAGCTGCCCTGGGTGGGGATGGTTGTTATGCCAGAGATGCATTTTTACCCATTGAAAAATCATTTCGGAGTCTGATTCAAGTCTGTGGCAACTCCTCAGTCCCACAGATTCTTTTTAAAATAAGGACCAGATCAGAGATGTTCGAAAGTGTAGAGGATAAGAAAGTAGCAAGGTAGACTTTGGGGAATTGATAATTCAAGGAATTTTGGGAGAGTAGCAAATGAGAATAAGATTTTATGTAGCCTGGGGAATAAAAGAATGAGAGAAAAACTAATAAACACTCTTCACAGTCATAGTATTGATAGGTATATTTCATAGATGTTTGGAATTCTACCTTCAAACCCCCTAAATTGTGAGCTCCCTAAAGAGGGGATCATATCTGTTACATCTTCTTTGAAGCCCTTAATTTGATACTCAACCAACAGAGGCTTAATGAATCTTATTGACTGACAATCCTGAGTAAGGGGAGGATTTGTACAGCCTTGAGATAAGAGCTGTAGAAATTGATTTATGTGAGCAGTTCCAGGAAATGTAAACTTTAGGAAAGGTTCCCAGTCTCTGAGTAAGCAAGCCAAGCTAGAGAATAAGCATAAGGCATGGTGGTAGCCCCGATTTTGTGGCATTTGGAATCTCCAATCATCCCTGTCAGTTCACTTTTCATTTCAATTCAACATTTATGTATTGAATATAAGCATGCACTGGTTTTACAAAGATAAAGGTGATATGATCCTTGACCTCAAGGCACTCATGATGGTAGAAGATAGCCAATTAGTATACCACATGCTATATGCTACACAAGCAAAATAGAAAAAAAGAAAAAGACACTGGGGAGCCCTGAATTAGTAGTTGTTAGTTTTGCCTGGGAAGGTCTAGGATTTATGAAGGATATGACCGCTGAGTTAGATTTTACTTATCTTTTATTCCTCCTTTCTGTTATCGCCCATCCATCTCTCTCTCTCTCCTGACCCTCTCTCTAAATTTCAGATAATAATTTTTTACTATGCTCGCCTGAAACTGCTTTTACATCTCACTCTCTTCTTCTGATTAGCAAGATAATAAACTTCCAGTCTGGTTGTCATTGGCATTTTCTGATGTTTGAGTCAAACCATAGAAAAGAAGAACTGAAGTATGAACAAAAGGTTTTTAGATTTGTAAACATATATTTAACAAAGTTTAAGCACTTATAAATTTGTCAACTAACTGAAATAAAAAAGTTGGGGGGAAAAGTCCATTAGGGATTTGAAAGATATTAATCAGCTGGGGGAAAAAAAAAAGAGGAAGGTAGCTCTAAGGGGCAAACCAGAGGCTCTAACAGGTGGGTACAAGAGGAAACCAGGAGAGAGGGTTTGGGCAGTAAATGGGCTTACCAGGATTTTATTACTCCCCTTGATAGCTCTCTCATGTTCAGTTTGGTGAAATACTATTTGTAGGTGGATAGAGGAAGACAGAAACCAGAGTAGTCTGTGATACTCATTTTCCTTTATAGTTCTTGGCCTGCCTAAAAGCAATTCTAAAGCAATAAGAGAATATAAATGGCCAAGAAAAAAATAAGGTCACTAAAGTGATATTATTCATTTACAGCTTTTCTTAATTTTTCTGCATACCGTAACCACTCAATTATTTGGCATGTATCATTAAATAAGAGATTTTTAGAGATAGGAGTGCCTTTAGAGCTCTTCCATCCCATGTTTCACATTATAAAATGAGGGAAACTGAGTCACAGAAGCATGTCCAGGGTCTTATAGCTATTGAGGGGCTCCTAATCTAGTACTCTTTCTATGCCCAGTATCACATCAGTAATTTTGCTGCATTGATTTCCAACAACATTCTCAGTGATTGTTTCCAGAACATAGACTGACTCCCTTCAATGCCATAGCTATCTCAATGGGGAGAAGGAGTTGAAACATATCCCATTTTCACCTTTCATAAAAGACACACAATTTGCAAATTAGCAAATAGAATGGTAGGTTCAATATTTACTCTTGCCCAAGTTTTTTACTTGGTCCTCTGAACTGTGACCTCATAGAGGTGCCCACCCTGTATTATAAGATGATCTAACTGGACAGCACAGTATTCTATCTATCTTGGCATCATGGACGAAATCATTAACTGAATATCCTTGAGATCCCAAAAGACAGAATTCTGCACTTCCGAAGAGCCCAGAGATGCCAGGAGGAAAAGACATGTTTCAGGCCTGAGGCAGAGATAACAAGTGCCTGGACAGTCTAATTAAGCCATGGGTTAGTTTGTTGCATCTAAAAAGGTTAATGGGCCAGCTTAGCTAAGCAATTCCATATAGATATAGGGGAAGAGAAGCAGAAAAAGATTTATAGAACACTGTGAAAGAGATGCAAGCATGACCTCTTGTGGTAGAGGAGTTTATATGATGTGAAGGGTCCGAAAACCTTTGAGGTGGAGGTGGGGAGGTGAGTCTCCTGTTGGAAACTTGGGACTTCTCTCTGGACACCCCTCTCCTGCAAAGTATCTCTCTGGAGTTCAGTGCTCTGCCGTTTGTAAACATGTGTCATAACTTGGGGCGCCTGGGTGGCTCAATCAGTAAAGCGTCTGCCTTTGGCTCAGGTCATGATCCCAGGGTCCTGGGATCGAGCCCCACGTCAGGCTCCCTGCTCAGCGGGTAGTCTGCTTCTCCCTCTGCACCAACTTGTGCTTGCACTCTCTCTCTCAAATAAATAAATAAAATCTTTTAAAAAACCCCACAGGTCATAACTCATCAAAATTCCCTTTAATAACTAGTAGACAAATGCCATTTGATATGTGCCAGGTTGGCCAGTCTTATGGCTTCTCAAAGTCACAGTTTACAAGGCACCATATTTTTGATCCTTTTATTGAGTACCTCCTGGTGGGTCTTACTAATCTGGAGGAAAACATATTTTGTTAAAATAGTAAGAAATAGGGAGATTGTCTAATATGTGTGCTACGAATTGAATTGGCACATATGGTATTGTTTGAAGCAGTAGAATTGGAAGAACAGGTTTAGGTCAGGAAGAAGAGGATGTCTTTGTTGGCAAATACTTGGAGACACAAGAATGACGTATGAATGATAAAGAGAAAAATATTACAGCTTTGATATTCTTGTAAGTGAGCATGAGGGAGGAGCTGAGGTGGTATTTGGAAGCAGCTTGAGTTGATAGCAGAGGGTGAGATCATTCGGGTAAAGATTTGAGTTGTGAATAAAGGGAAATGCACTCAGTTTTCCAGCTTGTGAACATCTTTTACATTGCGTACGGTTAAATGGTGAGTGAACTTTGCCTCCCCTTTTCTGACGGTCATCATAGATGTTGGTGGGATGAAGTCCTAGAAGGGACAGAAGAGAAGAGTTAACACCTATCATGTGTTAAGTAGGCACATACATTAAATTTCATCTTCATAACAACCCTTCAGAATGAAGATCAATAATCCTCTTATGGGGCGCCTGGGTGCTTCAGTTGGTTGGGCATTAGACTCTTGATTTCTGCTGAAGTCATGATCTTGGGGTCCCAGGATGGGCCCCTCATTGGGCTCCACACTCAGCACAGAGTCTGCTTGTCCCTCTCCCTGTGCTCCTATTGCACACCCCCCCCAGCTCTCTCTCTCACAAATAAATAAAATCTTTAAAAAATAATCTTTTTATTTTTTAAATTATTTTAAAGATTTTATTTATTTTTTTGAAAGCGAGAAAGCATGTGCACAAGCTGGGGGAGGGGTAAAGAGAGAGGCTCCCCGCTGAGCAGGGAGCCCGACACAGGGCTCCATCCCAGGACCCCAGGATCATGACCTGAGCTGAAGGCAGATGCTTAACTAATTGAGCCACCTAGGAGCCCCAATAATCTTTTTATAGTTGAGGGAATTGGGACTCTGAGAGGTGGGTCAGTTTGCCAAACACAGAACAGGTAATTAGAGGAGGTACTGAAATTCAAAGTAAAATGGGGCTGATTTTAATGTCACATTGTTCGTTTACTTCTAACATACCCCAAGCTGATTCCTTCTGCCCTGCCCACATGTGCCATATATCACCCTTGAAGTCTGTCCTCCGAGGAAACTGTTGCAGACACTCTGAATGTTTTCAAACAGCAGTTCCTCTCCTGATTTTATCGGCAGCAACAGTTCTAAATAATAATCTTCCAGAGCGACAGTGTCTCCTCACAGACATATGTCAGTTCTCTTAAGTTCCTTCATCTCTTATTGTACTGGCCACATTTAGAAGAGATATTTTTGTGATATACATATGGAACAACATTTTTTTTTTAAAGATTTTATTTATTTATTTGAGAGAGAGAGTCAGAGAGAGAGAGAGCACAAGAGGGAGGAGCGGGAGAGGGAGAAGCAGACTCCCTGCTGAGCAGGGAGCCCGATGCGGGACTCGATCCAGGGACTCCAGGATCATGACCTGAGCCGAAGGCAGTCGCTTAGCCAACTGAGCCACCCAGGCGCCCTGGACAACATTTTTTTTAAGGGATATTTCAGTAGTTCAAATGCATCTTTATTTTCAGAGAGTACCCCCTTTGTTACTGAGGTATAATTGACATACAACATTATATTAGTTTCAGGTGTACAGCATAATGATTCAATATTTGTATATATTGTGAAATGATCACCACAGTAAGACTGGTTAACATCTGTCAACATACATAGCTACAGAATTCTTTTTCTTGTGATGAGAACTTTTAAGATTTACTGTCTTAGCAGTTTTCAAATATGCAGTACAGAACTAGTAACTGTAGTCTCCATGTTGTACATTGCATCCCCATGACTTGTTTATTTTATAGATGGAAATCTGTACATTTTTACTTCCTTCACTCATTGTGCCCATCCCCCACCTCCTGCCTCTGGCAACCACTAGTCTGTTCTCTATATCTATGAGCTTGTTTTTTTCTTTTTCTTTTTCTTTTTCTTTAAGATTCTACATACAAGTGAGATTATACATTCTTTGTCTTTCTCTGTCTGACTTATTTTACTTAGCATAATGCCCAGGGTCCTTCCATACTGTTGCAAATGGCAAGATTTCCTTCCCTTTTATGGCTGAACAATATTGCATTATATATAATATGTACATATATTATATATATACACACTCCACGTTTTCTTTATCCATTCATCCATTGACAGACACTTAGGTTGCTTCCGTATCTTGGCTATTGTAAATAATGCTGCAGTGACATGGGGATACAAATATCTTTTCAAGTTACTTTTTCATTTTCTTCAGAAAAATACCCAGCCATGGAATTACTGGACCATACGATATTTTTATTTTTAAATTTTTGAGGAACCTCTATACCATTTTCTGTAGTGACTATACCAATTTACATTGCCACCACCAGGGCACAGAGTTCTTCTTTGAAGGGGCAAATACCCTTCATTTTAGGTTTCCTAAGAAATGGACATCAAGACAATATTAGGTGCAGGATATGTTTTGGAGGAAAATACCTACAAATGAGGAAGGGGAGAGGGAGCATGAGTAGGTGGGGAGAGTCTCCAGTTAACAAAGCCAGCCTGATTCCTGTGAAGGGAGAGAAGGGGGGAAGATTAAGTAGGAAGAGACTCAGTTTGCAGTACAGTTCTGGAAAAAGTCTTGGCCAGGCTGATGGTGCGTCTCCAAGCAAAGTATGTCCATTAGAGAAATCCCATATCACTGGCTCTAGTATTTCTTATCATTCTGGATCAGGGGCCACCTGGGAGGATGTGGTCTCAGGACGAGCACATTTTGTTCCATGCTGGTTGATCCAAAGTGGTGGCATCTGGAGGCCGTCTCCTGAACACTATCTGAGCAGCCCACCTGTATGGCTGCTTTAGGGGTCTGTTGGCTCTTAAAACGTGAGCTTGGTTCCTCTACTTTGGATCAGAACTGTTACTGCTGTGCTGTGCTGCTCTTAGTTTCAACAAGCTTCAAATACACCAACATAACGTCTTTGTTTCTGCCATTGTCTCAGCCTCACGTAGGGCTGGCTCAGCAGAGACTGAATGCCTAGATGATAAACAATCTTTTGGTGAGGGCAAAAGTATGACCCCGAGCCAGACTGCTAAGCCTCTTGGGGACAAAGCTAAGCCTGTAGATTATCACGTCTACCCAGACATATGGCTCTTCCCTGGAATAGAGATCCTACGATTGGCAGGGGTAGGGATCCTCTCCTCTGTATCTGAGGTGAGACTCCTTAGAAGACTTCACTGAACAGAGTGGGTGCTGCTCAGGCGTGTGGTGCTGGGATTGACAGCATCCAAAGGCTATTCATCCCTGGCTCCCATATTTGCTTTACTTTCTCAATGTTCAGTACGGGTAGCTTTGGTTTAATAAGCTCATTAGGTTTGATTAAGAGAAGTGGCATCTCAAATTCTGCTCTCACTCATAGGCCTCTTAATCTGCTACTCCTGGACTTCTTTACACATGTCTATAGCTTGTGATAGAAGAGATCCCTGGGTCTGCTTTTAGCTTTCCTGGTATCTTTTTATTCTGTAGACTTGGGACACTGATCCCTTAGGGTCTTCATTTCTATCAGTGCTTTCTTTAATTCAGCAACCACTTCCAGTTTTCACCATCTCCCTCAAGTGGCACCTGTCCAAACCAAAGTGGACCTTTCTTTTTGCCAAAATTTGGGATGCCTATGATCCTGATGTCATACTTGTGACAGGAAGACAGCATCCCTTCTTCGGATGTGATCACCTAACCAAGTCTTCTTTTCATTAATTTAGTGAACACTTATTGAGCATTTGCAAGATGCCAGGTAGCGTGGCAGGCACTAAGCAAAGGTGAGCAAAACCCAACTAGGTCTCTGCCCTCAGAAATTCAAAGCCTAGTAGAGTAATCAAATAATCACAAAAATAAACATAACTATGACTATGCCAAGTATTACAGAAGAAAGGTAAACAGTATTAAGAGAACATGTAGCAGAGATCCTGACCTGGTTTGCAGCCTAAGAGAGGGAGGTAGAGGAGAGCAGAAATTTTTCTGAGAAAGTAAGATTTGAATCGGGCTCCGAGGAGTCAGTATCAGCTCCCAATTTGGGAGAGGGGAGAGGCATTCTAGAAAACGAGGATAGCAAGTCAAAGGACCAGTCCTGGGAGAAGGTTGCCCTACTCAAGGGACTGACTGGAGGTTAGTGAAACTAGATGAAGAGGCATCGGGGTGGATGGCCTTACAGAGGTATCAAGACGTGTGGGACCCTCTAGAATCTAGGCCATGATAATTTATTTTTTCTCAGAGCAGTTGAAAGTAATTCAGGCAAGTGGTGGATGAGTAGTGGCATTATCAAAGTTGGAAATTAAAAAGGTCAACAGAACAGAGAGGAGGAAATTGAATGTGAGGACACCAAGGAAGAATCTATCAATATGTGAGAGTATCACGTGTCGATAAATATCAGAAAGTGGAGAGACTAAGATTTTTTGGAAGAGCTCGATTTGCCTGGTAGGAATTTGCTGATATGTAAATATTAGTTGCCAACCTCATAGATAAAAGGCTGAGCCATCGAGTCAGATTAGAACTTCACAGTCTATTAAATTATCCCATAATACAAACAAATGGCACCAGATTTTGAGTCTGATACCTCTGCTATGACAATAGATTATTTAAAGTTACAAACACTTGAAAACAATTCTGTAAAAACTCTATCCCATATTCCAGCATCATGTATCTCCAGTAGATATTATTTACTAATACATTGTACTTGAAATTAATTACATTCATTGATCTTAAATGTTTGAAATAAAATATATGCTGCTCATATAGGATTGAAATTTTCTGAACTTCATTTTTTTCAAATAGTTTATTTTCTCTACTTTTTTTTTTTTTTTGTATTTTCATTTGTTCAAAAACTCTTTTTAAGATAGATAAAATAAGGTAAGGTAATTCCCAGTACAGGCTGTTTCCATATAACCAGATACATCTCTCTTCATATATGAATTTATGATGCTTCATTTTTCATTACTTTAAAGAACTAGTAGGCAGATTTAGAAGACCAGAAGTCAATTGAACAACAAAGCCCCGTAAGATAATGCTTTTAATCTCTACCTTGTGAAACAAAAGACCATTTTTCCATTTGGGAAGAGACTATATGTAGAAGCTCATTTTATAGCACTGAGAATTTCTTATTTTCTAAGAGTTTTAGGCAATTAGACAGTAGAAAAAATTAAGGAGTTTTGGCAGTATTAGTATCTCTCAGACACTTTCTTGGTGTTTTGATTCATTAAATCCCAACATAAAATTGTTATCATCATGTTACTGTCTTGAATGATTTACTCTCTTCTATTAAAATGGGGAGCAGAGAGAAGAAAAACAGAAAAAGGTGGTTTAGACGATAATTTGAAAGAGCTTAATCTCACTGAGGATTGCTAATGACCACCAGAAGCAATTTTTCTGTTCATTTAGTCATTCCACAAGCATAAATTGAATGTGAGATGCTGGGAATACAACGATAACTAATAATATTTTCCCTGCCCACAGAGACCTTTTGGTTTAATTGGATGTGCAAACAAACAATTGTCTTATGATGTGACAATCTCAAGCTAACAGATACATGTCCTAGGCACATGGAGGCATAAGGGAGGGAGGATTCTGTGTGACACTCCAGTAGGAGTTCCATTTACTGGAGACCTGAGAGGACCCAGTAAAGCAATAACTCTATTTTCCATCTGAGTTCTGAATAATTTGTTTGAAAGGGGAGGCAGATGGGCACCAACACTTCACATTCATTACTACTGGGGGCCAAATGGGAGAAATAATCTGAGACTCTTAGCCAAATGGCCCTGCTGATATGGGACTCCAAATTAGTCCATCTTATCCTGGGAAAGTTTATTTCCTACAGGAAGAAAGTTATATTTGGGCTAGGCAAGTACAGCTAATTCATTCAGAAGTATGGATCTGAGAAGTCACTCTACCTTCCCTGGGAGGTAGTGAGTAGAGGGATAGTGAGGGCCTGGGGAGTGTTTCATGAGGTGGAGCTCTGTGCATCTGAAGGAAATGACCATTTCCCCGTAACAAGTAGCTCGGGTCTAGAGGTCAGTAAAGGCTTTACAGAGGTTGTTTGAACTGGTTTTAAAGGAAGAGTAGCAATAAACTAGACTCTGAAATGGGGAGGATAGCTGGGAACAACGTTCCAAGCAAAAGAACCTGCACACACCAAGGCATGGAGGCAGGAAATGGTGTCATGCACTCAATACCCATGAGTGATTCAGCAGAGCTGGTGTTTAGGGAAAGAGTGGCATACTTAAAGATGAGTGTGTCATACAAAAAGGGATCTAATCAAGGAGGACAATTTCATTCCTTTTGCTAAGGAGTCAGACTTTATTCTATAGGCAGTGGAGAGCACAAAGTTTTGAAGAAGGATGGAAATGTGGTCAGGTACCCTTTAGAAGGTTCTTTGTGAATATGAGATGGACTTGGTTGGACTTGGTGTAAGATGGAGGAAGAGAGGCCTGTGAATGGCAATGGTGTACACAGAAGAGATCAGTGTCACATATGATCGTGAGGCAGAAACTACAGGATTCAGCTAGTAACTGCATGTGACTTACGGGTGAAAATGGGAAGATAATGAAATATCCAGGTTTCTGCCTGAGGTGACAGATAGGTTGGTGATGTCATTCCCTGAGAGAGGAGGAAGAAGTAGGTTTGGGGGAACTTCTTGAGTTCAAGGTTTCTGTGGGATATCCAAGGAAATAAGATGTGTATTGGGCACTGGGCATAGTATCTAGAATTCCCAACATTAGTGTCAGTTGTTGACCATGACACAGAAAAGACAAATGGAAATGCTCTTTACAGAAGCCAGCATAGTTTAAAATGCAGTGTCACATAATGAAAAGAACTCATGGGATTTAGACAGACCTGAGTCTGAATCCTGCCATATACCACCTGTGAGATATTAAGACAACCATTCTGAGCCTCTTAGTTGTCGTGTGTAAAATAGTAGTATTAATACCTATCTAGCAGGCTGGTGTTAAAAAGTAAATGAGGTTGTGTGTGTAAAGCACTAGCACAATGCCTGGCACGTGGTAGATGTTTAATTAAAATTTCTTTTCTTTAATGCTTATTCATGGGTACTTAAGTCATGAAAATATCCATTTCTTGGAGGGACAAGAAAAGAAGAAGAGGGAGCCCTGACAGAGAGAGCATGGTATCCACAAGCCAGAAAGGGGAACGGGGCACCAGCAATGTGAGTTCTCTGGGAAGGAGGCAGAGACACGAGGGAGCGGATCTATGGATGGGCACTAAAAGCAACTGTCTACTTCATGGCTTTTTGAGGGTGGGAGTTCAGGACTACAGTCCTGTAGACAGGTAGTTAATTCCAACTATGGAAAACTAGAAGTTCTCCAAAGGCTCAGCCCAGTTTCCTCTTTGTAATCTACATGCTGACTAGCTAAGAGTCTTCCTCTTTGTAATTTAGGGGCTCCCTAGCTAAGAGCCATAGGGTGTCAGTTACATACTCCCAGATCTGGGCTGTAGCAAAAAAGAAAGGAAATCTTGATGGTGATCAAAGCATGAGGTGGAAACTTGGTGAGTCTGGGCGGAGGGAAGGAAGGTGGCCATGGGCTGGATCTCAGCACGTACACATAGGTGCCAGGCTAGTTGACGTCCTTGTGAAGTTAGTTGAGGTTTGTGTTGAGTGTTGTTAGCCTTCTCACTCCTTGCTTATTTCCACTTTATCAGATATTAAGTGATGCCATGCCCTATCTTTCATCCAGACTTGCAACTTTCTTTAACGCTAAGGTATAAATAACTGGTAACAATACAGAGAAGGGTAGGAACATACCCCATGGTGTGGTGCCACTCTTCCTTCACATGCCCTTAGCAGGCATGGTCAGAATCAGAAATCATATCTTCCTTTCCCACCAGTTTTGACTTCAAGATTTTTTTTTTTTTTTTTTTTTTTTTTAATAAAACAGTGGTCTGGCGGTTACTACAAACTGAAAAGAGTTGCTAAGGACACTGAAACTCATTTACCGTCCTAGGGATGGAATGTCTTGTTTTGCAGTAACTCTTTATTTGCCATCATGAGAAACGCCAAAGGGGTGGAGTTCTAATATAATTTCAGGTGACAGATACTCATGAAGAGGACATTTGGCATGCAGAACATTTTTAGGGGCCTCGGCCATCCGGTATCTTACTCCATCTATGTATCATGTTTGGCAAACAGTCAATTCTCAATAAAAAGTTAGTTAGATAAACAAATACATGAGTTGATTCCTAGCGACATCATCAAAACATTCTCTTTCTTGGGGAAATGTGTCAGTGACTGTGAACTAGACCAGCTGCGGCACTCAAACAGAAATTAGACTCTTAATAGACGATGCGCAAGCATGGAACCCAGAGTTGGACGGGAATATTTCGTGCTCATTTGAAACTTGGCTCTGCCTGTGACTTCTCTGTCACAGATTTCGGGGTGGGAGAATGCTCCCCCAGGGAAAGCCATGAGCGCTGACATGGAAACTGAATAGAACTTTGGCTAGGCTAGAAGTCATTGCTATTTTAGTCGCTTCCAGATGTCTGCTGTTGGAGTTTTAAGGGAAAGGGAAAGATGTGTGGAGTGTGGGGGGCCCGCGGGGTGGGAGGGGAGGGGTGTTTCAAGTCACCCTTCAACATGCTAGGAAGATGGATTGGATAAAGCTTTTTAAAATTGTCTTCTTCAGTGGTGCCTCTTTTATTTACATGCTTGATCGCACATGTAGTAATAGGCAAACTGAAGAAAGCTTTGTGAAATCATCAGGATTCCCCCCAAAACGAACCTTCTCCCTTTGGGTTGCTATCTAATATTTATGAAGTGCTAGCCATTGAATGGTACACACACCAGATGAACCTAACAAGCGTACCAGATGCTTGTTATCTATCTACTTTCTCCTTTCATGTTGTTTTGGAGGTGCCTTTTAATCCCGGTGCTGCCATTATGAACTAGAAAATGATGTCAGGTTGTAATGTTTAAGCACGTGGAGATGAGGCCCTCTGAAATCTTCAGAAGGGGTGTTCAGGTCCTTCTCGAGAGGTCCTGGCACCACCATGGATCAGTCCAGGGGAGTAGGTCAAAAGGCCCTGCTGGGTTGGTAGGGTTTCTTGTTTCTTTGTTTCACTGGAAAGGTATGGCATTAGCATGATACAAGGGGTGGAAGGCAAAGCATGGGAGAAGGAGTAGAGCTTATAGAGTTATGAAATATATGGATTTGAATCAGACAGACGCAGTTCAAGTTCAGACTGTCACTTGCTGGCTATGTGAGTGTGCACAAGTTACTTAACCTCTCTAAAAATCAGTTGCTTCACCTGCAAAGTAGGAATAAGGCTACTGAGTCTTGCTGGGCGGGGGAATCATGGTAGATAACACCCCGACCTTGTTTAACCAGGTTGTGAGCTAACCAGAAATAAGACAAAACATTAGACAGATGGAGGTCAACATGCCACTTTTATTATTGTTAAAGCTGATATGAAAGAATGTGGCATCTTTTTATGGGCAAGTGGGCTTCACAGCCAGAACTTTCTATGCAGCCGCCCCAGCCCAGGACAAGATGCTCCCTCCAGAGGTAGGGCACAGTGTGTGCTGTCTCAGGAGGGGAAAGAGAGGTGGCCTGCATCATCCCCATTTCTTCTTCCATGCTCTGCTATCAGATAAGGTTCTCCTTCCCACAGACAGCATAAGGAAGCGGGGAGTACCTGGGAGTGTTACAGTTATGGGTCTTGCCCTCATGCAAGGCAGCACCAAGAGTGGAGGAAAACCCACTGCCCCTAACAGGAGCGACTTCAGAGGGTTCTTGTAAGGATTCTGTGAGATGAGAGAACATGTGTGGCAAATGCTAAATGCTCAACAAAATGTACTGATTGATGTTATTGCATTATCACCAAGCACGGGGATAGTGGCAAGGAAATGCGGTGAGGGTCGTTTGCAGGGAAAAATAGAGGAGTTTGGAAAATGATATGTGTTGTACTCATGGGGAAAAATATAAACACTTTAGGATATCTTTAAACCAGACAAGAGGTAAGTGCCTATACTTCCCAGGCTCTGTTATTGTTGCTCTGGGACAGGAAGACCAGCCTGAAGGTTTAGGACACAGTAGAAAGAGACTGGATTTCAAATAGCTGAGAGGAGGCAGAGTCCTTAACTAGATGAATGTGAAGCAAGAAGATGTCATTGAACTGGGTGAGGGAGATCCTTCCAATGATTATTCTCCTGGGATGATTCCTGGGTCTTGGGCAGTTGACCAATTACTCCCTATGTGGTTTCTTATTTGGGGCATGAGATTAGCCCATGTGCTTCCCCAGTCTGAGGTTTCTACAAGTTCTTTAGCCCCAGAATTTTCTTTGGGGTAGGATTTCTTTTTTCTTAAGCTGAAAAAAAAAATGCAGACAAGGACAGGTGTGGTGTGGGGAAGCACTTCCATTTTTACCTTCGTCCCACTCATTCCATCCTGACCCTACTCAAAGCCCATGAGCTCTTCTGATTTTTTCTTTCTTTCTTCTGAGATTTTTCCTGCTAATTCATACACAGTATTAAAACATAAACTTGCTGCAAATTTCTAAAGCAATAATTCTTCCAGATCTCTGTTGGCCTCTGTTTTGAGCTAGGCATAATCTCCGTTTAAGGCAATTTTCTAAATTGCTTCTCTTAAATCTTCCTTCTGGGAATTAGCATCCAGGAGATTTTCTCCTCTTCCTCTTCCACCCTGCTTCCCCACTTTTTTAGTAGTGGGCCTTAAAGTCCCTGGCTGTGTATAAATGATGTTAAAGGTAGCCAATTGGGCTTTCTAAGACTCAAGGGTGACTCACTTGATCTCTAGAGGAAGCCTTGCATTGGCAAGTTATTACTGTCTCACTTCACAAAACACAGTAATTTCAAGTTATTGGCAGAGAGAGGAAGTCAGAAGGAAGCCAGGGCAGTGGAAATGTAGTAATATGGAAACATGCTTCAAAGCTGAGAGTGAAAAACAGTGAATTCGAGGAGAGAAAGACGAAGACCATGACAGAGGAAAGAGCATCAGAATATGCCAATGTTCCCCATATAAAGAGGGCTCCTCAGGAAGCTTTGGGACATGGTAATTCTAATTATCTGGCAGGTAATTTTAAGGAAAGAACACGTAATTGCACAATAAACATGCTTGCTCTGGGAGAATGCTCTAATGGTCTTGATGCGTACAAGGTTGTGCAGATTGGTTCCCATGACCTCTCACCTGCTCTTCACCTTTGCTCAATGTGAGCTGAGACACGGCCTCTGTGGTTGGAGGAGAATCAATCTAATGGTGGTTCAGGTGACTGGAGGTGGAAACTTGCCATGACACTTTGAGGAAGCATGTTTCAGATCCTCCCCAAATGTTAAGCAAGCTCTTAAAATTGTAAATCTAATGACACCATGAAGTGTGTTTTGATGTTTCAATCAATGGGCATTTCATGGTGATGGCTCCACAGCTTGGCAAGCCTATATTTGGTTAAAAATTTGGCCTATTTAGAAGTCCCTGAATTTCGAGTAAACCAAGAGGCTGCCAATCAATGTGGCAGCTGAAACATTTGCTCTACGAAACAAAAACAATAGGACTCAACTCCCAAGTTTGAAAATTAATGCCATTTTGTTGTTTCTCTTAAAAGTCAATCTTTTTTCTTTGAGTTGCTCTTCATAGCATCTGCTAAGTGGCTATGTTGTTGGATTTTAGGGCTTGGCGCAATATTCTGTCCTCTTTTATGGCTATTATGACAATAAACGAACAATTGGATGGATGAATTTCAGGCTGCCGCTCTCCTATTTTCTGGTGGGGATCATGTGCATTGGATACAGCTTTCTGGTTGTCCTTAAAGCGTAAGTTTCACTGGTCTCTTGGGAAGCGAGCCATGATTTCTGGAATCAAATAGTATAATTAATTTAAGAATTGGATGTAATTTTTATTGTATTTTATATCTAGAGGATACTGAGTCCGTAAGAGATAAAATGTAGTTTTAATACCAACACTAGTGTTAGACTCTGACATTCCCCAAACAAAAGGGTTGAACACAAGCTCAGGCCTTTGGATCATCTCACTGGGTTGCACCCCTACCCTGTGTTTAAGCAGATTTTGAAGATACGCCTTTTTAAACTTCAAGGTATGAATCCATATTGCAAACAAGCCAGGGAAACAGCTGCTGGCCCCTCTTTTTTGTGTGCAGAGAAGTTTGCAAGTTGCAGAATCAGCTCAATAGGCAGAATCTGTTTTTCTCTGCTCATTAAAAAAACAAAACAGAACCAGAGTAGTCACTCAACCAAAAAAAAAAATCAGCCATATAAGATAGCGAAAACGAATGGCCCCCAGCGAGACCGTCACGATCAACTGCAGAATCATGGTCTGTCTGGAAGAACATTTATTAGAGCATGGAGAGCATGGAGAAGAATTTCATCAGAGAACTGATGAAGCTGCAGTTCATTTCCCCCCTGCCTGAAATGTATGTGTAACAACCCATTAAAGACAGGGCAGAAACCTGCATGTGGGGCTATGAGTAATCTCCATAATCCGTGAGCCAATTCTCTGAGCTAGCTTAGAAGTCTTGAGAGACCTCCATCAGTGTCCTGACCCTTTTATTGGATCATGAACAAGGTGAATTGGCCTTTTGCTTCATCACAGGAAAGAACCTCTGCTTGAGGGTCCAGGTCATCCTCCCCTATCGATTCCTTCATCGTGCTCCTTGCTCAGCAGGGAGCGTGCTTCTCCCTCTCCCACTCCCCCTGCTTGTGCTCTCTCTCTGTCAAATAAATAAATAAAATCTTAAAAAAAAAAAGAATGTAATACATGCTATTTAGTATAGTATGGCCCTTGCTGTAATTTTTTCCCCCTTGTGTAGTGGGCTTATCCTGTGAGCTTCGAGAGAGTTGCTTCCTACCTCCCTTTCAATCCCCTCCTTCTTCCTGACTTTCATTTTAGCAGAGGCTCCATTACAGTGACCCTGTTGGCTTAGGATTTATGGAGGCACTTATTCGAATAATTGAAAACTGTCACGTGCATCCATAAAATGACCAAATAACCGAGGCAAGAAGTCGAGGCAAAGGAATGAATGCAACAGTCGCTTTCTACAACCTCCCAGCAAAGCAAACGATACGTGGAGGTTGCTTCTCATAGACACAGTGGTTCAAATCTACAGCCTCCTTGAAAAAGGAAGAATTTCCATAGGTAGTTGCATTATTTTTCCCTCTATGGGTAAGGGCTAGAGCTGTCCATGGAACATTTAATAGGTGTTAGGGCTGTCCCTGAACAGAAGTGTGCTACAATCCCAAGTTTGTCTTCGGGACCTTCCCTTCCTTCTTTTTTTTAAAGATTTATTTATTTATTTGAGAGAGAGAGAATGAGAGCGAGCACATGAGAGGGGGGAGGGTCAGAGGGAGAAGCAGGCTCCCTGCCTAGCAGGGAGCCCGATGCAGGACTCGATCCGGGGACTCCAGGATCATGACCTGAGCCGAAGGCAGTCGCCCAACTGACTGAGCCACCCAGGCGCCCACCTTCCCTTCCTTCTTTTGGCACTCACCTCTCTTTCCAGTCGGTTCCCGCATGCTGGGTGTTCCTGACTTGCTTGCCCAGCTCACGCTCCCTTATCTGGGAGCACAACCCCCAGTTTTGCCAGGGAAGCTCCACTCAAAACTTCCATCTGTCAAGCATCCATTCTGACTTGAAGCCCTGCCCTTTTGCTCAGTGACAGCGCAGAAATGGATGGTGGCATATGAATCCAATAAGTGATTTTCTCCCTCAGTTAAACCAGTGGGAATCTTGGGTTTCAACCCCTTTTGACCTACATAAAGGCATTTTATGTGATTCAACATAGCTCATACAGTCCTAGCTTGGGCACCAGAGAGAGGTCGGAGAACCTAAGCCCTTGACCTACCTCCGCGGTTAACTCCTGGAACGTGTCTAGCAAATCACTCCATAATGCTAACCCTTAGCTTCCCCATCTGTAAAAAGAGAATAATATTAACTACCTTGACCTTTTGCTCAGTTGTTGAGAAGGGGCAAATATGGTGATACAGGCAAACACCTGATTTCAAAGGGTAAGATGATAGACTGAAATAAGGGATAATTATTTTTGGTGATTTTTCGTAACCCATTAACCCATTTAAAATATATAAACCTCTATAAGGAGTGGAGCTAATAGAAGGGGATGTAGGCCACGTCAGGGATGCCTGCCAATTTATAATCTCAGCTTTATGGCATGGTGCTTCTTTCCTTTTTGGTTCTGTATCACTATAATATTCAAAAAACCAAAACCTTATGGCATCATTTTATAATATGTATCATATGAAATTTAATTTTGCTTTTTATAGTGATAAGGGGAAAAGAAAGGAAGTGGAATGAGTGGAATATAGATCTCAAGCCATTGAAATAAACTTTAAGTAAATGCATTTTAAGCTTTCCAAGCAAAAAAAAAGTATGTGTGTGTGTGTGTGTGTGTGTATATACACACACACACACATATACACATATATATACATACATATACATATATATACACACATACATACATATATACATATATACACATATATACATATACATATATATACACACACACATAATATTCGAATCAGTGATTTATATATATTAAAATATATAGATTAGAATATATGTAACCCATTGGCATGAAGGTTGTATAAAAATTTTGCTTTTTGTTCAAGAGTTACAGAGTATGGAGAAATTTCATGCATTCAGTCTGTTCTTTGGGAAGAGATTCTTGAGGGGGGAGTTGGATCTATGCAGGATTTCCTGACCTGCCCTGGGTTAGTTCATTCCTAGCTGCAGGGGGATCTGGAAATAAGCTAAAGCTGCCTAGAACAGTTTAAGAGTGTACACACATTTTTTTTCCTGGGGAGGGACCCATTTGTTTTCATCAGAGTTTTAAAGAGAGCCTTATCCTGCAAAAGGTTAATAAACAAGTATATGATGCTAAGAAAAGTTTAGGAAAATAAATTAAAAATATGTATTTTTATAGGACCAGTTTAGTTGTTAAAATCATCAATGCGTCATAGTCTTTTAATCTTGAAAGGCCTGGAAAATGAACAGTTTAAAAAATTAAAACAAACCCAAAATTTAAAGATAAATTTCTATTTTCTGGTCATAAGAACAAACTTTGTTTGAAAATACATGCTTTTGGGATATTGCTTCTCCAGGCTACCTACAATTGTACTATTTTGCTACTCCCTACCCTCTCCCTTTCTTTGTGTTTCCGGGGGGGGCTGGATTAAACTCCGCGTTTTTACAGGATGACCAAAAATATCGGGGATGATGGGGGTGGTGATGACAATACATTCAACTTCAGCTGGAAGGTATTCACAAGCTGGGACTACCTGATTGGCAATCCGGAAACAGCAGACAACAAATTCAATTCTATCACCATGAACTTTAAGGTAAACACATCAACCTCAAGATCTGTGCCTTTGGATTTCTAAGACTAAAATCAGAGCCATTCCATACGGTTTAGCTAGCGAAGTATCCTGACAGAAGAAAGATTAACTCATCATTTCTGCCTACCAGGATCTGGGCAGGGTTCTGATTGTGATTGGAAAATATCTGATGACCCACGACAGCACAATTTCTTCTCTAAATTTGGTGATAAAAATACCGCCATTGGTTTGAAACAGAAGACCATTAGTAATCAGAATTGGATAGTCTAAATAATAGAACAATGCTGACTAATTATTTACAGGAATAAGCTAGCTCAATATTCAAAATGACTCTTAGGTATTATTTTGTAGCTTCAAAAAAAAAAAAAAGACTTTATCAGAAGAGAATTTAGAAAGAAGATTGTCCTAGTATTAGATCCATCAGAGTTTGTAAGAATTGTCCCTTCCTTCACTTGTTCTCAGTTGCTGCTGATATCCACCTGGTTTGCGGAATCCCAGATAGAGTATGCATTTTCATTCCTCATTGGATGTTTGCAAGAATATTTTCTGAGTGTGTGCTGGTTTTTGTAGCTCAGATACACTTTTTTTTTTTTTTTTCTGTTTTGCTTGAGTACAGGAAGCAATCATAGAGGAAAGAGCAGCCCAAGTAGAAGAAAACGTCCACTTGATCCGATTCCTGAGGTTTCTTGCTAACTTCTTCGTGTTTCTAACACTTGGCGGGAGTGGATACCTCATCTTCTGGGCTGTGAAGCGATCCCAGGAATTTGCACAGCAAGATCCTGACACCCTTGGGTGGTGGGAAAAGAATGAAGTTCGTCTCTGCATGCTTTCTGTGTGCTTAGAACCTGACATTTGAAATTGTGTGGGTTATGCTTCTATGATGCAATGTTAAATAAGGCCACGTTTTACCTATCTTCCCCCACGCTGCCCTGTCACACATTTTCCACTCTCTTCCAGTCTTATTTCCAGATCTTTCTACGGCCTGTCTGTTTTTCATTTTGTGCCTTTATGGTAAAGCTGGAGTTGAAAGATATTGGAACACATATATTCCAACCAGTATATTTAACAGATGTGGTTAATGAGTGTCAGGAGAGGGGGCGGTGTGTTCAGGTCACAGAATCGTGGAGAAGAGTGAGTTAAAACCTGGGAATCTTGATTTCAAGGCCCACACTCCTTCCATGACTCTATGTTTCTTTCTCTATAGATTCTGGGTCTGTCACTGAAAGATCCAGTTGTTGCCCGTATTCTTTAAAGCAGCAATGTTAGAGTCCTTGGTTCCTATGTTTATCTCACCAGAAACGTTCAGATTACCTCCTCCACTGTTGGCAAGTCTGGGATTCTCTCTGTCTCTCCCTAGCAGCCTCACTGCACACTTCCCATCTTCTCCTCCCCTTGCCTTATTTCCTCCCCCTCCAAGAGAGAGTCAAATGAGGAAGGCCAGCTCTTTGCCTGGAATTAAATCGGATTGTGATATGTCTTCCGGATATGTGCCCACTGAGCAGGTCAGAGGAAGGAGGTCAGATATTGAGAATAAGGAAATTCAGATATTTAGAGTAAGGAAATCATTATGTGTCGTTACTAGGGCCTGTTCCCTTTCATAAAATGTTCTGGCGTACAATGTGGCATCATTTTAAACTTGGCCATTTTCAAGGTATGTAGAGATTGAGGCTGTGGGAAGTGTAGACTGACCACAATGAAACTTGTGCAGAGCCTCGTAGACCAAAGAGATTCAGAAAGTTCATATAAGTGTAGAATTTTCTAGAAATATCTTGGACAAAATATAACCTGTTTACAACAAAAAGCTCCAAACGAAAGCATTCCAGGTATTTCAGAAGTGGTAATACTGGAAATGGGAGACCATACATTTAAGAGGCTATACAGGACAGACATTTCATAGAAACCTATAAAAAGTCAGTAGGTAGAGGGATTTTATTTATTTAAAGCAGAGGAGAACCTCAAAGCATTTATCAAATCTTTTGCCAAAGTTTCTCCTTATAGTTTTGATAATTGCTATAGTAGTCAAAATTACCATGCCACTTTTGTCCATGGTTCATATTGATCATATTTTTGTATAAATGAACCAGAGTAAAGGGTGGGGAGTTGATTTTCATTAGGTAGAAGAGTCACTCTATGTAAGGTCTGCTTAACACCATTTTAGGGGACCCTGAGTCCTAAGGGCCAGCAAAGGTAGTAATAGGGATTCATGAATAACTTCATACATTTGATGAAACAGAATTTAAATTTACCTTATAAAAGATCGCACAGGATCTACCAAGTTTTTACCTTAGGCTGAAATTATATCGTGCTGATTTTATGTTATGCCATGCTGATTTTTATCTCCTCTTGGTTATGCTCATATAATGTTCTTAATAAAAATGGGAAAAACCATACTGACAATTATTTTCTCAATACAGTCTGGTAGTTATAATCATTCAAAACATGGAATCAAGAAATAGCAATAGGAAATGTTTAGTGGTGACAATTTGAGCCAGGTATTTAGGAAAGGCCCTTGCCAGGGCTATACCCAAAATCTTTTTCCATTTAAGGAGGCTTTTTCCCCATCACAAAAGTAGTACATGCACTGGATTCTTTTCCCCGATTTAATTTAGCCTAATATTATAATTATAAAGGTGCCAGACAGGAAATATGGACCATACATTTGCTACTTTTCATATTCTCTCTTTCCCTCCCTCCCCACCACCCCCCCAGTGGCATTATAAACCAGTTCTTCTTTCCTGGAACTTTCCTACCTTGGCTTTGATAACATCATGCCTGTGTTCTGCCTTTTGTTTCTCTCAATGGCCTGTTTTCTTTGATAAACCCATTCCTTTTTTTTTTTTTTTTTTTGCCCCTAATAGGGTGTATCCCCCAGAATTCAGTATTTAGTCCTGAACCTATCTCAAGGACTCATTTATTCCAACTGATTGAACTAGCCGGTATGCTGGTAATTGTCAAATTAGTATTTCCAGTTTGGACCTCATTCCTCAAGCAGATCATTTTCCCTTTCCTTTGGAAATCTTGTTGCAAAGTGTATCACCATATCAGAATCAGTTCCCATGTAGAACAATATGTGTTCTTTGGATAGAGAGTGATGTAAATTACTTCCCTCATTATACTAGGAAACAGACTATTTTTACTGGCACCTACATAAGCTCATACCCAAGCACACCTGTAGGTAGGGAGTTGAATATTTTCTTTGTTGTCTTATTAAGATCAAATTTTAAAAGTGCATAAGATTATCTTCTTTAGTCTTATAAAAGATGAAGGAAATCTAGCTGAAATCTTGCAAAATCCTGGAAGAAAGCAATTATTTTTTAAATACTATTAACTTAGTTAATTCCTTGTGTCTCCCCTATAGATGAACATGGTCATGTCCCTTCTGGGGATGTTCTGTCCAACACTGTTTGACTTATTTGCTGAATTGGAAGACTACCATCCCCTCATTGCTCTGAAATGGCTACTGGGACGCATTTTTGCTCTACTTTTAGGCAACTTGTATGTATTTATTCTTGCCTTGATGGATGAGATTAACAACAAGGTAAGTCTTGTATCTGGATTGTTCTTGGCATCAGTGTGTTGTTACATTCCCAGTCTCCAGATTGCTGGAAATGCCTCTGAAATCTGTGCTGTCTCCATCTTTGCTTCCATCACTTTGCATCCTAGATTGAAGAGGAGAAGCTGGTAAAGGCCAATATTACCCTCTGGGAAGCCAACATGATCAAGGCCTACAATGCATCACTCACGGGAAATAGCACTGGGCCACCTTTTTTTGTGCATCCTGCAGATGTACCTCGAGGACCCTGCTGGGAAACAATGGTGGGGCAGGTAATGTCACCAACAGAAGTGTGTGACAATAAATGGATTAAAAAAGAGCAGAATCAATTATGTCTTTCATAAGTGTGGCCTATTTTTTTTTATTGCTTCATAAAAAATACCAAAGATTTATTGAAGGCTTACTATGGTGCTGGCTATGAATTTCATATATAGTCTCTCATGCAGTCCTCACTCCATCTATTGACGTAAGTACTACTTTTACACGTTTTTTTACAGTTGCGTATAAAGAAAGGATATTTTTAAATGATGTGAGGAGAGGTTCATCTTCTCTTTGTGTTTTAATAAAGCACCTAGATTTAGATACAGGCTCCAGTGAATACTTAAATGGAACTCTACCTATTACTACCAGTTTTCCATTAAAAAATAGATTCTTTGGGGAGCACACACTAATACTAATTTCAGCAATGTCCATTTTTGTCAAATAATTGTCCCTTAGGTGTTAAAGGAAATACTATTTTAGGTTAGTTGTTTTCATGATGATTATGTAAATGGACCCAGTCCAAGGCTACTAGCATTTTACCAGAGAAAAGAGAGAATGTTTTATATGGCTTTCTGTCCAATAAAGGAAACCAAATAAGGAAAAACAACAATAAACTATTTCACATCTCTTATTTCTTTTTTTGTTTGTTTGTTTTGTTTTGTTTTTATTTATTTATTTGACAGAGAGAGAGATAGTGAGAGCAGGAACACAAGCAGGGGGAGTGTGAGAGGGAGAACCAGGCCTCCTGCCGAGCAGGGAGCCTGATGCGGGGCTCGATCCCAGGACCCTGGGATCATGACCTGAGCCGAAGGCAGATGCTTAACGACTGAGCCACCCAGGCGCCCCTCACATCTCTTATTTCTATACAGATCCAATTTTTATTTTGAAAAGCCTTTAATTTGATCTCATTAAAATTGACATTGCTACTGTGCATTTCATAAATCGATTTTGGACTTGGGTTCATCGATGAGGACCAGATACTTTTAAATATGTCATCATGCATCTGCCTGCCTATTGGACAACATTCAGTCTCAGCAGTAATGTGGTCTTATGGAATTATTTGAATAATTTTTTGCTGTGTACTTATTTTTTATAATCTAAGAGGAAAAATTGAAAGTTAGTGTTAGTCTTATAAAACTGATGCAATGTAAAAATGTGGGTATCAATAGATGCCCTCATGCTCAATTAGATGCTCATCAGACTTAAGCCAATCAACTGTGATTTTAATTGTGGGAAAAAAATAACAACGTATGTGATGCTAGACACATGTCCAAAAAGTATGGTATGATTAAGGATTTTGTTTTACTTTATTTTTATGCTTTCAGGGGCCAGATAAGCATCTCCCTTTCCAGTTACGTATTATTAAATACTCAATTTTCAGACAAGCACATTCCATATATGTTTATAGAACATATTATATATGAAATAATAAATGAAATGAAAATAAATGAAGTCTGCCTTTACTTAGGAGAGAGGTATGGTAGATGGAGTAATGGCCCTTCAAAGATGTCCGTGCCTAATCTCTGGAATCCCTCTGACTTTGTTACCTTACATGGTAACATGGACTTTGCTGATGGGACTAAGTGAAGGAAAATTATCCTGGATTATGTGGATGGACCTAATGAAATCACAAGTAGGGACAAAAGAGTCAAAGTCAGAAAAACCAGACGTGACAGTGGAACTGGCTTGGAGAGATGTGCTTTATAGATGGACAAAGAGGGACTATGAGCCCAGGAGCGCCGGCAGCCTCTAGACGCTGAACAAGGTGGGGACCCAGATTCCTCCCTGATACCTACACCTTGATTTTAGACTTCTGACCTCCAGAACTGTAAGAAAATAAAGTCATGTTGTTATAAGCCCCAAAGTTTGTGGTAATTTGTGACAGCAGGTACAGGAAGTGAATGCACAGGAGTCCACTGGTTTCTGGGTTTCAAGGGTCCTTCCTTGAAGTGAAGTCTGGTCACCGTGCTTCACACAAGTCTTACCACATGTAGGCTGCTCCTTGAGTCTTCAGCTAAAGTGGAAAGAAATGAAAAATTGGGGAGAAAAGGATTTTTTTTCACAAGCTCGGGAAGTTTGAGGTGTTCTCTTCTGTATGTCCTAGAATGCAGACTGGCAGGTGGGGTATGACACCTACCCTTTAACAGTCTTGACGGAATGGACTGTCAAGGATGAGATTGAGGCTGCTCACTTCTGGGAAAGAGAAAGTGATTAATTAGATGGGAACGCCAGTGCAATTGAGTAGGATACTTGTGTCTCCGAATATGCAGAAACTTCTGTGTTGGTCCCACACATACTGGCTTAAAATAAAGGAAAAATCACTTATTTAATTCTTCTTGAGACCTTGCTGCTTGTCTTGTCCTTAAAAAAAAAAATATCCCATCTTTGGTGCTTTTCCTTGCTTCATCATCTCTCCTTACTGCCCCCTTCTCTTTCACTTTCCTTTCCCTAAGAGGGCATTCAGCGCTTGTGGGAAAGTCTGCAGGAGCTGACCCAGAGGTTGTGGTTCTAACAGAATGTAGATGAGGGAGGTAGAGTCCACGGGCACAAAGAGAACACAGGGGACATAAAAACCCTGAGTACTGGAAAGTCTTGTCTTTAAGAGATCAATATCTATATCCATGCACCTAGAAACACTTTGTTTACCCATCTAAAAAAGAAATGACTCCAGGGGCGCCTGGGTGGCTCAGTCAGTTAAGGGTCTGACTCTTGATTTCAGCTCAGGTCGTGATCTCTTGGTGGTGAGATCCAGCCCTGAGTCAGGCTCTGCACTCAGGACCGAGTCTGCTTGAGATCCTCTCTCTCTCTCACCCTTGGCCCTTCCCCTGCTCATGCACGCGTGCTCTCTCTCTCTCTAAAATAAAATGGAGTCTTTTTAAAAAAAAAGTGACTCCGGGAGAAACAGTAAAGGCATCTGATTTGCATGTCATCTTGGGGACACACCCCAAACACTCATTCATTGTTCCATAAGAACATTCCTGAAGTTTCCTCTTGTCCTCCCTCTGCTTTGTTTCCTCAAGGATGATATAAGACTCAAACCTCTCTTTGATCTGAATAAAGGATAATTTGGTGGCTCCTTTATCCCTCCAGGGAATCTCAAGATGTAGCTCTTAGGCAGGAAAGCCACCCTTGGGAGATTGCTATTTAAAGCTATATACTGAGGTCTGCATTTTGGGGAAGGGAAAAGCAGCCAACTGAACAGAACAACAGTGGCTAACATTTATTGAATGCCTATAATGTGCCCAGCGCTTTTTCCTTGAATTTTTAAATTACCCTTTGAGATAAGTTATATAACTATCTCTATTTTATAGATGAGGAGGCTGTGACCTGAAAAGCTACAAAAATTTTCTCAAGCTCTTAAAGGAAGTCAATGACAGGAGCCCAAATGTAACCCATGCATCCTTGTCCATAGCGCTGAATTGTCCCTAGAAATATAATCAGCATCAACACCTACTCTCTAAACTCCTGCCGTGGGACATCTAGAGTCTGTGGTCCTTTGTGATGCCCCTTGACTGTCGTGTTCCTGTTACCTGCTAATGACTTTTATGTTTACTGATCAAAGCTGCCCAGGCAGGCATTTAATAACTAACTGTAATGAGTGGAAAGTTGTGAGGTGTGGGGCATGGTGCTCAACAGGGGGCCTGTGTGGAGACTGTGCTCCCATCCTGACTAGCATGCTAGGAACTGGGATTGGTGCCCCTGAGGTGGCTGGGCCACTGTTGGGGGATTCTCTTTCTTATGAAGCATTGTGTTCTTCCTATGGTTTGTGAATAAATCTTCTTATGTTTCCGTATAATGCTTCAATCTTCTTCTGGTATTTTATATGACAGACCACTGCTTAGGAAAAAATAGGATTTCAACCACTGGGATGAGAATGTTTAGGAAGTTGAGGGGGACTTTAAAACCTTACCTTCTGACAAGGTAGTGGATGCCAAAAAATATTTCTCATCGCCTCCTTCTAATTGATACTAGTTATTAGAATCTGAACTCAAGTTGCCTGGGCAATGAAAAAGAGAATAAGAACAGGAAGAGAAAAGTTATGGCCAGAAATAACTGCAGGAATTTACTATCATTCAACCATTCATTCCATATTTATTGAGTGCAAGCTGAGTGGCAGGCATCATGTTGGATACTAGAAGTCCAATGGGCACAAAGGTGGGCTAGTTCCTTGCTCTTGTGAAAACTACAATTTCTTGGGTGGGGTGGGGGAGCAAAGCCATTAATTAAGTCATTATGCAAAATTTGCAAATTTACAATGATAGCCAAGCACTACAAGAATGAAATACATGGAATCTGAGAATTTTTTATGGGGAAGCTTGCCCTTGTCAGTGAGATGAGTGAAACTTTCCTAAACCAGTGATGCCGTAGTGGTGTGTATTCGTTGGTATAAACTGAGTCAAGAGGTGAAGTAACAATGATTGAGTGGAGTGAAGACCCAGGCAAAGGCCCTGTGGCCTGAGGAAGTATGGAGATTGAGGGTCTGAATGAAAGCCGGTGGGGCTGGAGTGAAGAAGAGGGATGAGCAATACCAGAAGAATATGGGGAGCTAGACAGGAGCCGGATTATATAGAAACTTTCAGATTATGCAGGAACCTCTCACTCTCTTGGCCCACCTTTTACTCCAGCTGTTCTGCATGCAGCTGTTAACCTGATAGCATCTCAACAGCTGTATGCATATTCTCTTTACCTTCAAAGTTTCTCTGCTGTCATCAAGTGGGGTGTTAATACCGCATGGGGACATCCTTGGCTAATGGGAGTGGTTGTTGGTGGATCAGTATGTCCCTCTTCTGTCACTGGCATGGATAATTCTGAGGCTTATTCTATACAGCTTCTAGGCTTCCAGGTGGGGTCCCCAGAAGGATAAGACTCACTTGCCTCAGTAGTGACAGATTTTAGCATGCTCTTGGGCAAAAGCTTTCCTTCCTTCTGTTTCATTCTTCCCAACCTCCACTCCTGTTCTTTGACACCATTTCCCAAAATACACTGCCAGCCTACAAGCCCTTGTCACAGGCACGACAGTTGGTGAAAACTAATGCTGAGTTTTTAAATTTGTATTTTTAAGGTTTTACTCTAATAATTTTTGCTTGGCTCATGTGTATATTTTAGTTAACTACTATTTATAGCAGATTATATTTGTAATAGTCGTGGTTATTTTTTAAGAATAAAGTATGTTGATGTTAAAAAAAATCTGAGATAAATTATATTTCATATGGTACTTGGACGTATCAAGAATCATGGAGGTGGTAGACGATGATCTGGCGTTCAGGAAGCATTGCTCTGAAGTACGAGGCTGGAAACTAATCTAAAGACAGCTAGTCAAATGGCCCTTTGCCCCATGAGAAAATTCTTTCTCACTAGTTATTTAGAGGGGAGATTATATATGTAGCTGGAAATAGAAACCAAAAGACTTCAGAAATTATAGAAGAACACTAGTATTTCTGGCAAAATATGTATTATGAGATATCCAGTGTCTTCAGTCTTAGGACATAAATTATTGAGAAGGAAAAGAAAAGGAGGAGCAGAGGAGAACTATCACAACAAACATTTATAATTATGTGTCTATTCTAATATTTATCAATTATTGTCAAAGGGGTTCCACAAGGAAATAGTGAACTTTCCCTCTAATCCACAGCACACACCCTTTTGCACATAAATTTAAGTCCACACCACTGAGGTAACCAGTTTCTGGTTTTCCAGAACTTTCTACGTCTATACATATACATATAGGCATATATACATAGGAATTTTTGTTAACAAATGAGTTCATACAACATATCCTATTTTGTAAATTTTTGTTAACAAATGAGTTCATACCACATATCCTATTTTGTAAACTTTTTAAAGTTTACTGAGGTATGATTCATCCACCACACATTCCACCCATTTACAATATGCAATTCAATGGTTTCTAGTGTATGTTCACATAGTTGTGCATCTATAACCACAATTGCACTCTTTTTCTTTCAAGAGCTCATGATATTCCATTGTGAGGACACACTGTTCTATTTCATTAATCTCCTGAGCATATTGAATTGTTTCCAATCTTTACCTGGAAGAAGTCCTACTTTAACAATCACATGTATAGATCTGTGCACTTGTGTTCATACTTTTGTGGGACACCTTTCCACAAGTGGATTTCCTTGATCATATTCTACTCACTTTAAAATGTGATGGATTTCCACAAATTTCCCACCAAGTGTTGTTGGGGGTCGACATTCCCCCATCAGTTTATGGTAGTGTTTACTTCACCACACTCACCAATAAGGAGAAGCCTGGATTTTTAAAGATTTATCTTTCTGTGAGGCAACAACTCTTTGTTTTAATTTGCACTTTTGTGTGTGGGGTTTCAATGTTTTTCAACATTTTAATTGACTGCATATTTCCTTCTGTGAATTTCTTATTTGTGCCATTTGCCAGCTTCTTTCCTTATTGGATTGCCCATCTATTGTGAGGCTGATTTATAAACATTTCTAATGTGTTAGAAAAACTAATCCTGTATCACGGATGCTGCCAGTACTTTTCGAAGTTCATCTTTTAACTTCATAAACATTGCTGTTTGCCAGATTAAAGTTTTAAACATATGTGTGGTCAATATATCCCTGGTTTTGTTTCTTGTGTTATGCCTATAAAAGTTTCTCGGTAAGAAGACTTTTGATACAGTGGTTTTGGAAGTGGAGATAATTACTTTTGACTAATAAAATAAGGGTGAAACATTTTTCACTTGCTAGATATGCCTCACTATTTTTTCACTATTAATGGCAGTTTCTAAGCTAATACCATGCAGAAGCATAACAAACTTGATGCCGACACTAGGGCCCTTTGAAGGGAGAGATGCTCGTTTTTAATCTGGATAATATCTCGACAGGAATTTGTGCGGCTGACCGTTTCTGATGTTCTGACCACTTATGTCACAATCCTCATTGGAGACTTTCTCCGGGCATGTTTTGTGAGGTTTTGCAATTATTGCTGGTGCTGGGATTTGGAATATGGATATGTAAGTATGATGCTCATCTTTCCTCCTGTCAGATTATTCCTTTGTGGTTTATCACTTGCACACACTATGCCAGAAGAAGAATTTAGGAGTAGGACCACCTGTTAGTGTTAATAAGTGAAGACCAGTGAGTACAGTTTTAATTCAGAAGGGTGTAAGACTTGAGTGTCATGGTTTATGATATTCTAGTAAAGTGAGCACAGGATGGTTAAAGCAGTGGACCTCAACCTGTCCATGAATATGGTGAACTCAGTCTGGGACCCATAGTCATGAAGCTTACTGACATTTCCAGAAGCTGGACAAGATGGGTAGTATCAACTGCACATTCTATTAATTCCTTTGAATTCTACTAAACAGACTCCTGGACAGTTACTGTGCAGTGCAATGGATGATAAGTGGATCCAGTAAATATGGTGCTCGTTTCATAAAGCTCCCAGGCTAATAAGAGCTCAGCAGAGACACAGCAGGGAGCTGTGGAAGTTTTGAGGCAAGCCCAGGGTGCTGATAGGTGTCTGGCAAGTCGTGGACCTGAACTCTGGCAAGTTGACATCCTTCCGGCACCACAGCAAGAACCCAGGTTTCTCTGAGCCCCACTGATGTTGACTCCATTCCCAGTTCACGCTCTGCATGCAACCCCCGGTTCCCCCCCCGCAACCCCCCAAAGTTTAAGGGAGGCAACAGAGCACACACCACTCTGTGGTCTTCCACATTGCCAGGTCCCTCTTTTGCAACTGTAACAGTCATCTTGGGAACTATGACTGTAGTTGGGTTGTAGTACTGGGTTGACTGTAATCATGTGCTTAAAATCCTCCAGTGGTTAATAAGTACTTAGAATGAATTCCAAATCTCTTTCTAAGGCCTTCGATATCTTGTAGGATCTGGGTTTTTTTTTCTCTTTCTTTCTTTCTGAGCTCATCTTCTACCACTTTTGTTCTTGCTTTGCAAAATCCATAAATGGTGGAATTCTTTCTTATGCTCAAACACAAGATGACCCTTGCATTGGCTCTAGCTGTTTTTCCCTGTAGGGGTACAGATTCCTAGAATTTGGCATGGCTGATGCCTTCTTTGTCATTAAGGACTCTGCTAATATGTCACCACCTTTGAGCTCTTCTCTGACCTTCCCATCTAATATAGCCTACCAGGATCTCTCCTTCAACACCCTGTTTGATTTTCTTCATATGATGTATAACTAGCTGACATTTCCTTTTAAAAACATGCTTATAATCTATCTCCCTCTGTTAGAATGAAAGACCTATGAAAATAAAAGCCTTGACCCCTATACTTGTCACATGGTGGGCATTATGTGTTGACTGCTTCTGTGTTAAACCTCTACATTCTAGCACCATCCAGGCAACGCCATCTATTGACGGAATTCTGCCTGCTTCCAGGGATGTGCCCACGGAGTCTGTCCTGGTTTAGTAATCTCAAGCCAATGACGTTTCTCTCCTCTCTCAGGAAATGGTATCCTTTATTGCCGACCTCTCCCCAGCCCCATGCCCTCTAGTCTCTGGACAAGTCCTATGCTCAGAACAGTTTTCAAGACCGCAGGCTGGATCCTCAGCCTGGCTATCTGACTTGGAGATCGTACCTTTGATTAGGTCATCTCTGTCATCCTCACTGAAAGTGCCCGTGGGACGAGCCAAAAGTGGTTAGATAATGCTCTTTGGTGAGCACCAGTGAGGTAATGCTATGGATCCAGGATGCTCTTGCACTGCTTTCCCACTCCCTGCTATGAGGTATTCAGCTGGCTGGGTTTCATTTCTATTTTCCTTGTCTGATTCAGCTCTTCTGAGGCAGACATAAAAATTGCCATTTCTTTCTGAGGCCCTTGCCTGGCTTATGCTTGCCTTTTATCCCTTACTGCTCTCTTCCTAAGTGCTAGAAAATTTTGCTTCAAATATGAAGTCAATAAAACATGACCTGGATGCATAATAGCTATAATTAAACGACTGTCATTTATTATTTATTGAGTGCTGACAGTGCTCTTGGGTTAGTACAAAGTACAGGGGGAAAAAAAGACAAGTTCCTGTTTTAGGTCACAGAGAATTTTCTTCCATGTTACTTTTGGAAGGCTCTGCATACATCCATATTTGAAAGTATCCCAGCATCAAAACAAATTTTAAACAGTAAAGGGTGGATGGTGGATCTTTGATGCAGATCCTATTATCATTGGCCCATCCAGTAAATAGCTGACACAGCTGAGTGTCTACTAAGTGCAAATCAGTAAGAGCAAAGCTCTGTGCTGGGTGATAAGGGGATACAGAGATGTAAAAATGTCCACCTAAGGAGAGATTGCAAACTTGGGCTTGCTGCCTAGATTCAGCTTGCTGATATATTTTTCTTTCTTTGCAGAGTGTTTTCTTTTGTTTGTTTGTTTTTATTTATTTTTTTTTAATGAGCTCATATTTTAAAACTAGAATTTTTACATTTTACAAAATAGGGATTTCTTGCTTTTCTTGGCATATTGGAAAGGCTGGCAACATTCAATCTGTATTCCCATTCGGGAGAAATTGGCTGGAGTGAGAAACCACTGCCCTGTACAGATGGAATATTCATCCACTAGTTCCTCACACTCCTTACTGCCCTTTAATCCTGCAAGCTCTCTCCTTATCAATACAGAGCACAAAATGTAAATGCCATAGGAGAAACCATGGCTACATGACTTTGGGGGTGGAGGGAGGGAAGAAAAAAGGGAGGGAGGGAGAGGGAAGAAGAAAGACACAAATAAAGAGAGAGAGATCAGAAATGCCAAAACCAAAAGACATGTTGGAGGAAGAAGCACTTGAGCCAGTCTTGGGAAAGGATCAAAATTTCAAAGATCCAGTGGAAGCAAGGATTCTTGGTGGAGGGACCAACATAAGACAGGGCCCAGCAGGTATGGGCAAAGTGTGGGCAGGCCTCCATGCAGAAATCTCAGCTGGGGCTGTCCCAGAGGAGAAAAGGCTGATGAGAATGTTTCTCTGATATTCTCCTGGACATCCTAATTGAAAATATGAATCCTGGGGGCGCCTGGGTGGCTCAGATGGTTAAGCGTCTGCCTTCAGCTCAGGTCATGATCCCAGGGTCCTGGGATCGAGCCCCACATAGGGCTCCTGGCTCAGCGAGGAGCCTGCTTCTTCCTCTCCCTCTGCCTCTCTCCCTGCTCATGCTTTCTCTCTCTCTCTCTCTCTCTCTCTCTCTCTCTCTCTGTATCTCTGTGTCTCAAATGAATAAATAAAAAAAAAAAAGAAAATATGAATCCTGGAAATACCTGTCATGAAGTAAAGGAGAACCTGAGATGGGCAGAGAAGATACTTTTGAGATGCCTTTCAGAAATCAAAAAGAAGGGGTGCCTGGGTGGCTCAGTCGTTAAGCGTCTGCCTTCAGCTCAGGTCATGATCCCAGGGTCCTGGGATCAAGCCCCGCATCGGGCTCCTGCTTGGCGGGAAAACTGCTTCTCCCTCTCCCACTCCCTCTGCTTATGTTCCTCTCTCGCTGTCTCTTTCTGTCAGATAAATAAATAAAATCTTAAAAAAAAAATAAATTAATGAAAAAAAAAAGAAATAAAAAAGAAGGGGTACCTGGATGGCTCAGTCGGTTAAGGGGCTGCCTTGGGCTCAGGTCATGATCCCAGCATCCTGGGATCGAGCCCCTCATCTGGCTCCATGCTCAGCAGGGAGTCTGCTTCTCCCTCTCCCTCTGCCTGACTGTCTGCCTACTTGTGATCTCTCTCTCTCTCTCTGTCAAATAAATAAATAAAATCTTAAAAAAAAAAAAGAAATCAAAAAGAAAAATGTGTCCATTTCCACCACCAAAAAAAATTTTTTTCTGAGTTCCCAAAATAATACTAGCTCATTATAAAAAATCCAGAAAATCCAGTGTAAGTTCAATATGAAAATAAAAATCGCAGGTAATCTCACCATAATGGCATTATTTATTTGGATTATTTGAATTGGATCGTATTAGTGTTTATTTATATGTAAATAAACAAGTACAATAGATTTTTATATAATATTATAGATTTTTATAAATATACCTTTTTAAAAAATTTTTTATTAAAAAGTATATATTTAATGACTGGTTACCTGCTTTTTTCACCTGTGACCATTTCCCTAGGTTAACTATTCTTTTTTTTTAATAATTTATTTTATTTTTTAAAGATTTTATTTGTTTATTTGAGAGAGAGAGAGAAAGAGCAAGAACAGGGGGAGGGACAGGGGGAGAGGGATAAGCAGACTCCCCACTGAGTAAGGAGCCCGACGCGGGGCTTGATCCCAGGACCCTGGGACCATGACCTGAGCCAAAAGCAGATGCTTAACCAACTGAGCCACCCAGGCGCCCGGTTAACTGTTCTTTTATGACAGTTTTAAATGACAGTGTGATATTCTATACATGAATGAACTATAATTTAATTTTTATTGGCTGTCAGTAAAACTTTACCTAATTTTTAATTATTATAATAAATACTGCGGTTACATTTATTTATATCCATGTAGTCAAATATCTTCACAGATAAGTTATAGTGGCATGCACAGATTATTTCCTTATGAGAAATTTCCCTAAGTTGAATTTCTCATTCCTAGAGAACATGCCTTTTTAAAAAAATCCATTCACTTTTCTTACAACAGCTTCTGTAAAAACTGAACTCTGCAGACTCTAGCATCAGATTTAGCAATCCACAGAATATTAATGTTGGGTGGAATTTTGACATAATCAATCATGCATCCTTTATTTCACATCTGAAAAATTGAGGGTTCGTGGATTGAAGTGAGTTACCTCAGTTTGTGTAGCCAGGGAATAAACAAGGGCAATGAAGTGTCCTTCTGGACACAGCCATTATGTTAAATATGCTGAATTATATACTGGTTGTATCAGAGTCCATTCCGTTAAAAGTGAGCCTGTAGATTTTTCAGCTATAAATTTATGGCTAAAGTGTTATCACAACAAACCTATAAAGATGGACTGAGGTGAGGAAATTACTGGCGAGGAGCAGGCTGTTAGACCATGTAATGTAAGTTAATCTTTCCTAAGGCTTCTCCAAGCATAGCAGACAGTTCTCAATGTTTCTGAAGTGTTCACTGACTCATCGGGAGTGGAATGGTTTCTCCCAGGAGCGATTTTAACCATCCAGATTTAACATAACTGCCCTAAAACCTCTTGTAAAATCGGGGTTTCCCGCTGTAGCTCAACACAGAATGCCTTTCCTTTCAGTTTAATTTGTGTTGACAATATCTTTGTCATTTATCAACAAAATAGGTAACCGATACCTAAGAAGAAATAGAATCGAATACATAGCATGGGATTAGAATATGTTCAACCAAATTAAAACCTCAGCATCCTGTTTAAAGTTACATTTTTAAGATGGTCTTTTTAAAATTTATATAAGTGGAAAATATAAGAGATTTCCCTGTGCTCTGATGAAGGGGCTCAAGATTATCCATAAATAAGAGGCATATGACTGACAGACCATAAAAGTAGATATTATATTATATTGTATTATATTATATTTTTATGTAGTGTTTATTATAGGTCAGAACTTCTACAAAATACATATATTTTTCCATGTATTCATAGCAGCAACACTATAAGGTAAATACTATTTTTTCCTACTTTACAGTAAACTGAGGCTTAGAGAATGTTTAATAATTTGCTCAAAGACATATAGGTGGTCAGTGATGGAGCTAGGACTCAAACTCATGTCTAATTGACTTCAAAGCCATCAACCAGACTTCTGTCATGTTGAATTTTCACTGTGATGCTTAACCCTAGAAATTTCAAGGACTCTGTCAAATCATGACTAATTCATGAGCCAATCTATGGTGTTTGTAACTCAAAGCACCCCAAGATTAGATAGGTCACTTGCAATAGAATGGAGTTACAGGAGGGGCTGTGATACAGAATTAGAAATAAACAGATGTTCTCCAGCTGGGAATGAGATATTACTTAGCAGTGCAGGAAGATGCCATGCTAAAGGGTCAGTAAGAAGTCTTGAGTAGTCCCTGAAGGATTGACAACTTGGGGAAAGGGACAGCACAGTCTGGACTTGAAGTTCCACTTGAATATTGGTTGGAGTCTGTCTGCAGGCAACAAGGGGTGAAGTGCAAAGACCTGAGTCGCTGAGTCATCCTAGTGGATGAAGCTAGGATTTGTCCTAGATCAGTGCTTCTCAAATTTGAGGATAGACCAGAATCCCCTGAAGGCATGTGAAAACAGTGTTTCTGATTCCATCGGAGCTGGGGCAGGTCCCGTTCTAAGTTCCCAGGTGATGATGTGGCTTCTGGTATGGGGACCATGCTTGAGAACCATTCACCCAGGGTGATTTCAGGTGTGGGGAGTGAGATTTGTATGTCAGACAGGATGTTGCAATGACAGAATTCTCTCTGAGATATTTCACGATATCCAAAGGTTAATGATCTTTCCCAAATAACAAAACTTGCAGAGAGCAGATGGGTTTTCCTGGGCATTTCAGTCCAACAACAACCTTCTGTCTTCCCTATGGGTAGATGACTGACTCTCACCCACCACAAACAAAGGCTTAGAAATAAAACGAGATAATTTTCAATCCCTTGCCTATTAGTAAGTTATTATAGACCTCAGCCTATATCCAAATGGGATCTTCTTTTGCTGGTGCCTAAAAAGCTTATTAGGGATGAGTGACTCTTAGTGTTATATGCATCCCATTTGAATCATTTCATTTCTCAGTTTTCAAGAAAACGTATTTTTTCCCAAGCCTCATTTACCTTTAAGCTTTTTTTATGTTTTAGAGGCAATTAAGCAAACGTATTGCAAAATGATTTATACTTGTATTATTAAAGTATTGCTTTTAAAACTTTAAAATACAATATAATCTCATATGTTTTTACTAAATCCATCTCCAAAAGAATGAGCATTGAATTTTATAGTGTGTGTGTGTGTGTGTGTGTGTTTGCTTTCCTACTTCTGTTTTATTTTTAGAGGGAGATTTTCTGAGTTCAACTCATACTGTATTCAATTGCATTTCTAAAATGTTTACAGAGAAGCAATTCTTTAATAACTGGGTCTAATTTTTCAACCAATTACAGATTTTAGATTAGAAAAGGATCTTAGAAATGATCTAGTTCAGAAGTTGGCAGACTTTCTCTGTAAAAGGCTAGATAGTAAGCAGTTTCACTTCTGTAGGTGTGATATTATGATATAATAAGAAATATATATTTTGGTCTCCATTTCCAGCTCCTGGCCAGAGTTCCTAAATCTTTTTATAACTGTCTAAGCAATACAGGTGCTAGGATCATCTTTTGTTCTAATATTTGCTCTTTGACCCTGGTTCCTGATACAGAAGGCCTACATTCCTTGGGTTTTCCTGGGTGATAGGAACATTGCTTATTCTAATGAGGCAATGCTTGGTGGCTTCTGAATAGCTTCAGGATGGTGGAATGGTCACCAGAAAGAGCAAGACATGATTAGAAACTTGAAACTTTCAGCCCCATTCCCCCATCTTCCAGGGAAGGGAGAGGGGCTGGAGACTGAGTTAGTTATTGATTATGCTTACTGATGAAGTCTCCATAAGACTCCCTGACCTATGGGGTTCACTGAACCAGGTCGCTGAACATGTTGAGGTGCTGGAGGGTGGTGTGCTGGGAAAGGACATGGAAAAGGACCCTTTTCCTCATACCTTGCCCTATGCATCTCTTCCATCTGTCTATTCGTATCTTGCATTTTTTAAATAAACCAGTAGCCTAGTAAATCAAGTGTTTTCTAGAGTTCTGTGAGCTATTCTAGAAAATTATCAAACCTGAAGAGGGAGTCGTAGGATTCTCTGATGTATAGCCAGCCACTCAGCATAGGTGGCACCCCAAACTTGTGATTGTTGTCTGAAGTGGGGCAGTCTTGTGCGACTGAGTTCTTAACCTGCGGGGTCGCTCTAACTCTGGACAGTCAGTATCAGAGTGAAATGGTAGGGCATCCAGCTTAGGTCCACAGAGGACTGGGGCATTGTTTGATATGGGGGTAAAACCCACACATCTGTGTCAGAAGTACTGTGAGCAGAGTGTAGAGAACAAGGGGTTTGCGTTCAGCAGGCCATATGGTCTCTGTGCCAACCATTAAACTTTCCTGTTTTAGTGCCGAACAGCCACAGAGGATACATACACAAATGAATGCAGCTGTATTCTAATAAATCTTTATTTATACAAACAGGTGGCAGTCCAGATTTGGCTCATGGGCCATAGCGTGACAACCACTGACCTAGTTCATTTCCTCAGTTTATCTGTGACAAGATAAGCAACTGGCCCAGCTCACCCAACCAGAACATGGCAAGGCAAAGTCCAATACTCAGGTGTGAATCCCTGACAAGTGTCTGGACCAAAAACCCATTTGGTACACTAGGGATGCCCTATACCCATTTTCTGCATTGGGTCCATTTGTGCATCAAAAATTATATTCCTGGGATGCCTGGGTGGCTCAGTCAGTTGAGCGTCTGCCTTCAGCTCAAGTCATGATCCCGGGGTCCTGGGATAGAGTCCTGCATCGGGCTCCCTGCTCAGTGGGGAGCCTGCTTCTCCCTCTCCCTCTCTCCCTCTGCCTTCCCCCACTTGTGCTCATGTGTGCTCTTTCTCAAATAAATAAATAAGATCTTTTTAAAAAATTATTTTCCTTCGGCTGCCCCTGCTGCAAACACACTATGAGAACAAGGGTTCCCAGTGTGTCTTTGGTGTTTTTCTAGTCACCTAGTTATAAAAATATCTCAAATGGCTTTTAAGAAGCTTGTATGTTTGTGAGAGGAAAGAAAATATACTTCTAAAAGGTTGAATTTTTTTTTAATTTTACATAGATTGGTGGGTTAAATCACGGCACCGTTCTAAAGAGCCCAAAGATGAAGGTTTGACTCTTGATCTGACACCGAGAAAAGCTGTTCCAAGACCACAGTTGGTACAGGCCACCCAGCTGAGCATTCGTCATATGTGTTCTGTGAGCTCACAAGGCTTCAGGGGAAGAGAAGAGGTGGTCTGGAGCAAAGCCCTCCTGTGGCGGGAGAAAGACTCCGAATTAACGTTTCTAGAGATTAGAAGCAGTTTATTTTTCTCCATGAGGCACACATTGCTTTCGTTGGTGATTTTAGAACAAAAACTGCCAACCATACCTCTTTGCATCCTGTGAATGTTAGGCTTCTAGATCATTGGAAAGCCAGCAAAACACAACGTGTATCATCTAGGTCATCTTTGTCCTGCTTAATATAACAGGGCTATGTATTCTTTCACTATGTATCATCTCATCATTTTATCTTGTTATCGAGCCGTTCTTGCTGCTCATGCCCTGAATCTGTTACAAGGCACATGACCCTTATCCTTCCCCAAAGTACTGCTACCTTTTGGGAAAATGATGACATTGAGGCCTGACTTCAAGAACTCTTGAGGCAAAGAGTCCAAAAGCTGTGAAGGTTTTATCGGGGTTCCAAACCAGAGAACTGTTCCATCTTCTTGCACATATTTTTTCTTGGGGGGGAGGGGTCTTGGGTTTGAGAACAGTGACACTCTCAGATCATCCTCCTTGTGTTTGTGTAGGTGTGTTGAGGAGGGAGTAATTACCAGGACCCATATGGCGTGAAGCAACACCTGCAGATGCCAGGATCTGGGACAGGATTAGGGACCTGCCCCTCTTTTGGTCTCTCTTTCGTGGTCTTGATGCTCTTCGTCCACATATTTTGCTTTTCTCCTTTTCTCTTGTGACCTACCAGTTAGTTTCCTGACTGATTGTTCTCTATCTCAATTTAAACAGGAGCCAGTTCCATTGTGGTTGCTAAGTAGCATTACTCCCACTGATAGAAACTTTCCTTCCAAGCTGCCTGATGTGTCACAAGGAAGCCTTTGGACAGGCCACCCTGGGACAGATGCCTACCGGTGCCCCTCTGCCCAAAAAAGACAGGCTCGTGTTGCTGTTCTAAGCAGGATGGTATTACCTAGGAGATAAACACTGGATATTGAGTTGAATAACTTCTCAAACTTGTCCTGTATTTCTCTATATTTATTTTATTGTAAAAGAAATTCACATTTTTTTGACAAATATTTTAAAATATGCAAATGTAAGGAAGAAAACAAAAGTCATATTCCATCGCCTACTTATAACACCTAGTAATTTTGTTGGTCATTTTCAAGTCTTTTCCTTATGCGTCATTTCATATTCCATTGATAAAAATAGTGATTGTCTAATTTTATATTTTTGTTGTTTAACATCAAGTCATAGTTTTCTCTGTATATGTAAATATTCTCCAAACAGTGATTGTAATTAGGTGCAATATATATTATGGTATAGATATACTATGTTTACTTAACCAATATTGGACATTTTGGTGGTTTCATCTCTGTTAAAATTTGTCAACATTTAAGATCAATTTGTTAAAACAAATTCCTAGAGGTAGACTTACAGGGTTAAAGAGAATGAGTTTTTTTTTTTTTTTTTAAGCTTTTAATCTATACGGTCAAACAGTTTTCTAAAACATTGCTCCAATTTTCTCTTTTCCCAGCCATGTAAAGAGAGCCTGCTGGTCCACATTTTCACAACATTGAATGACTGCTTTAGAAAATGAGCCTTGCTGTGTTAGAAAGCGTGCTTTATTGTTTTATTTATCGCTAATTATTTATTATATCGATTACCCTGCAATTGTTGCTGCAAGGAAGGAGTTGAGAGCCTAGCCATACCTATGCAGAAAGATGGAACACTTGGCTTTCAGTTTTCACCAGTTGATCTGCTAATCCAGTGAATATCTGTGTCTTCCATAGCCCTCATACACTGAATTTGACATCAGCGGCAATGTCCTCGCTCTGATCTTCAACCAAGGCATGATCTGGTAGGTCAGCTGTTGGACAGTGTATCACTTGTAGAAAAGCCTCAAAGATCGTTATTGCATAAAGCACTGTAGCCTGTGTGTCTGAGAAGTGCACAGCCTGGGGCTAACTCAACAATTGCCTTTGCAAAGTGGATTGCTAGGAAAAGCTAATATATATATATATATAAAAATATGTATGCTATATAATATATAGTATACTATATATATTATTGTATATATATTGTGTATATATGTATGTCTTGGAATATATAGAATATATATTTTACATATTATATACACTGTATAATACAGTATATATATGTATTACATATGTATTTTTTTCATATCTTAAATTTTGGTCCTCAAAGGCATCTGCCTGTTTTGCAGAGATTTCCTTTATCAAATACTGGGAGTCTATTTCTACTTTGTAGATTATTTGAAGGCTTTTTCTACTTTTATATCCTCTGATGCCAGGGTCTAACAGTGAAACATTAATGATCCCATAACCGCATGTTAAGTATGAAATAAATTAATGTAAGGCCCCTCTGAGAAACTGATTTTATTTTGTCATTATTGAGTATATTTAGAAGACAACTCGTTGCTACTTTTAAAAATAATATTTTACCAAATCCAGTAGTTCATAGAGATGAAACACATGTTTTAGGAAGGTCAAGCTAAAAATACGATCTTTATTTTGTAACTTGTTTCACAGGCCATTTGCACATCAGAATTATGTCTTTTGATGTACAAAGGACTGTCATATCTTTTATTAAATGAAAGCATTCTCACTGTCAACCTTGACAGGTTAAGACGAGCGGATACAGTAGAACTGTTTTGGAGTTTAAAAATTGAATCACAGCATGTGATTCATCTGGGAACCATGTGGTCTTGGAAATCCGTCAGTCTTAACTAAGAACACCCAACCCACAAGCAGTTACAATTGAGCCTCTTTATCCTACCGACACATGCTTAATGTTGCACTGGGCCACTGACTATACCATTGTCCTATGTACAAGGACCAGTAACTACAAGTTTTGCACAAGCTTCATATATTACTTAAATCCCTCAATCATAGCTGGATTGAATTATTAAACCATTGCAAGACTGGACCTCTCTGCAAATGTTAAAATTATCTTGCTTCAGTAATATAAAGACCATAGCCAAGGGCCCCATCGTCCTGCAATGGGGCCTGTCAAATTCCTGTGCCTCCCCAGGTCAATACATATGACGGAAAGGCTCTAAAAAGATGATCTTCTCCATTATCAGGTATGTTTAAAAATTTAATTCCTGCCCTCTCACTTCCTAAATTTTGCAAGCTATGGCTCATGTGTCCAGAGAGTCATTAAAGAGTGAAATGCATCTTTCATTCTCCAAGCAGGGAGGAAAGTCAGGGTGGCCTGACCTAGGACCATCAGCAGAGAGAGTAAAGGGAGCAGCTTCTATGAGTTCTGGATCTTTCCTTTTCTAGAGGGGATTCTGTGGTCACAGCAGAAAATGGCTAACATGGCATGTGGAACAATGAGAAACCATCACCTTGTATCAGCTTTAAAACTCCCTGGCCCTTACAGCGAGCCACACATCCCTCAGGCCTGGTGGCTGACGTTTGTGCAGACATCTGCTGTGGGTCTGTGTCTTGTTCTTTCCTAGCTAAGACAACAGACTGGCCTAGAAATTCATTTTCATGATCGGAAAAGCTGTTGTAATGGCTGTCCTGATGGGTTTCACTTAGAATTTTGCAGCTCTTTGGTCCACTATTGTTCATGTTGAGATTCTTAAATATTTCCATTTCTTCCCCTGTTCTCTCATGGGCAGACACATTATCGAAATCTCTCCACTATCACTGCACTGTCTTTCTAGGTGTTCATCCTGTAGATATTGGTCAAGTCTTGCTTCTTGTTAGTCTGAAGAAGATATTAGAAAGTGAAGGTGTTTTTTTGAGTGTACAGAGATAATCATACACTTACCAGGGAGTTTCAGAGGCAAAAGAACTATTATTTTGACCTTCGGGTCCACCTTGGTACAGATGGTCTTTTCCAAACTCCCAGGAAGCTAGTGAAGAATGGGGATGCGGTGTGGTGGGCGAGGTGTGGGGAGTGTGTATTCTAAGTGCAGCAGGCTCCCCTGCCACAGGGTACTCATACCTGGTAAGCTACTATTTTACGAGGCACGAGGAATCGATGCTTGAGTTGGGCCATACAGAAACACAAGAGTATGGGAAGTTTGCACTCAATTCCATTGGTTTGTGGCTAGAGACATTCAGTTATTGCTTTAGGGGTTTCTAATTAATGGAGGTTATTTACACTGATGCTGTTAAAGTGAAACTTTATAGGTAAAATCCATTTTGTCATGAAGTGGGTGAAATGACCAGTAAACCTTTATATGACACACTTAATTGAAAAATGGACGGCATAGGTTTTTCAATTGTATTTTAAAATGATCAAGGCCCATCCCATCTCTCTCGTAGCAGGGTATAGAGGCAGCAGAGAACACAGTGAGAGAGAAGATGGGTTTGGACATTGCTCCAACACTGCCTCTTTGTATACCCTTTCATTAGTGTTGTCACCGTCTGCTTCCTCATTTTCTTGGTTGATCAAATGTGAATAATTTACCCGACATGTACCATGTCACTGGAGTAATAAGGAGAGCTCAATAAAAGAAGCTTTCGTTTGCTTTGATCTTCTTGGAAGAAAAGCACTTTATAAGGCGAAGGTATTACAATGATCTTTAACTGACAGATGATGGGCTCAAGTTTGGGGAAGGGACTTAGTGAGCCGAGCTGATTAGTGAGTCACGAGCAAAGACAGGATGAGCATTAAGGTGCAGATATCAGTGTGCCAGGATCTGTTTTTCTAGGTAATGGTTTCTTGAGCCATTTGTTCAATATTTATTTTGAAAATCTGAAATTTATTTATAGAGACAATACATACGTGTATACACATACATGTATACAGATGAATGATGTAGGGATACATAGAGGTACAAATATATGTGGCTTTAGGCAAGACTAGGTCTCACATGATGTACAGAATTGTGTCTGAGGAGAAACTAGCTTGTGCAGCAGTTCACCAGAACCCCCAAGTCTTAGTGGCTTCCAAAGGGAAACGTTTACTTCTTGTTTTCTCTACATGCCCAGTGTGGGTTGGTAGAGAGCTCTGCTCTTGCAAGTTACTCTCACCGTGGATTCCTAGACTGGCAAAATAGGGTCCATCTGGAACATCACCGGTCAAGGTAGCAGAGAGATGAGAATAGAATCCACACAGGGCTTTTAACGTCTCCATCCAGTAGCGAGACACCTCATTTTAATGACCATTTCATTGGCCAAAACAAATCACATGGCCAAGCCTGACCTTTAGAAGGGAGCAAATATAACGATTCACAAACATCTCACATTACTAATATTGGCATTTGAGAATGTACTATAGCGCTATGTAATTCTGGCCCCTAACCTGGGCCTGTCACTCACTCACTTGCTCACGTTCTTGAGGCTCTGGGATCTCTCTTGCTATCCTGTAACAAAGATACCATGTGGTGTTCCAAAGTCTATCATCTTACTTTTTTTTTAGTTCATAAAATTTCTATTTTAGAGCAGTGTTGTGTTCACAGAAAAACTGAGTGGAGAGTACAGAGCGTTCCCAAATATCCCCATGCCCCAACATGCATAGCCTCCCCTACAATCGGCTTCCCAAATCACAGTGGGACGTGTGTTACAGTTGATGAACCTACGTGGCTAGATCATCACCTGAAGTTCATGCCATTAAAAAAAAAAAATCATTTAGCTTCCTTCAGAGTCTCTGGTCCATTCAGTATGTTAAAATATCATTCAGATCCGTTGCGTGAAATCCTACCAACAAGATGATCTAAATTTTGGCAAGATTCCACTTTTAAATGAAATCCTTTAATGCTGGTTTGCATAATTTCCATTACGGAAATAGCAGAAACTAATTTCTTCATCTAACTCACCCCTTGCCCCCCCCACCACCCCGTATTATACCAAATTTGCGTTGGATTAGTTAAAATAGCTACTCTACATACCCAGGTAATATAAAATGCTGACCCTAACCAGAAGTGCTGAGGGCTTTATTACAGCTGGGACAGTTTAAAAGATAGGACTGTGCTTATACTTCTAAAATAAGTGCACATGTATCCTCTTTTTGGTTTTGGACCAATACATTGCTATTAATATGGTTTTATGATGCTAATGGATTTTCTCATCAAAGAAAATTGAAATTTATTTTGTTGAAATTATCAACTAAGCCAGCAAGTAAAAGTGACCTCACCTAAGTGCTTCCTGTTTAAAAGTGGCATTTAAAGATAGTTTTTAAAAATCAGATGTACAAAGCAGTGAATTTCCAGGACAAGCTGAAGTAAGCAAGTAAACAGATTAAATTAAATTAAATTAAATGTATGTGTTGAATTTTCATCTCAAACACATAAAGCTTCCTATAGACTATTAAGAAAACACTATTATTGGGCATAAATACATCAGCTCTAAAACACCATAATAGCTACATAGCTAATAAAGAATAGCATCAGAAAAAGATAAGCTTATTTTAATTTTTTCTCTTCCATTAAGCAAAAATTAATTAGCCACGAGAAAAGTAATTAATCCAGATGTGCAGTTTATTTGAATAGAATGAGTGCTTTCAGGGGCACTTATTAAAGAGAAGTTAAATATCCGGATTTATTAATGAATGATTTGAGTATTAGGGGAATCAAGTTTATCTGAGAAGTAGAAGAGAGAAGTTAATACATGTGATACATTGTTTTCTCTGGTGTAGTTTAAATTTATTAATGAGAGCAGATATAGTTAGTGAACAGCATAATTGCTATGAGCGAATCACGTAGGCAATTCCTGGATAATGGGGGAGATGATAAAATGTGCACAGAAGATGGAAATTGGCCAGTCAAGTTTATTTATAAAAAAGCGTTTGTGGACTGAAAGTGGCCCTACATTTTCTGCCTTTAGCAAATAAGCATGATGTGAAATCAACAGGTGCTGTATGACTTTGTTATGAAGAGAAGACTGGAATTGAGCAGAGCCCTGTTTTTCCTTCCAGGATGGGCTCCTTCTTCGCCCCCAGCCTCCCAGGAATCAATATCCTTCGACTCCACACCTCCATGTACTTCCAGTGCTGGGCCGTGATGTGTTGCAACGTTCCTGAGGCCAGGGTGTTCAAAGCTTCCAGATCAAATAACTTCTACCTGGGCATGCTACTGCTCATCCTCTTCCTGTCCACCATGCCCGTCCTATACATGATTGTATCGCTCCCGCCATCTTTTGATTGTGGCCCGTTCAGGTTCTGGCCTTTGAAATTCCACCTGGGTGTCATTTTCTTCCAGGCGTGGAGATAGGAATAGTCACTCCTATGAGTTTTGTGGGTCCCCCTCCCAAACAATGGCATTTTGGTCTGTAGAAATGTGGTTCTTTGGGCATTCAGTCTCATTAGGTAACATGGAGATTCTTAGGGAAGTTCCATCGATTTTCTTATTTGGGAATCATAAAAGGGAAAATGATTTGAGTGCACCTGGGCTCTACCTGGGTAAAATATGGACCATAAATTTGAGCCATAAGAGGTAGCAAAGAGCAAGGTTTGATTATGCTAATGGGGATGTGAAAGTTTTCCTGATGCTAGGCCCCACGTCCAAAAATCAGAAGCTATTGCCATGTTTTGCCCAATAGAAAATAATTAATTAAAAGTAGATTATTCCACAACCTATGTAGAAATGGGATCATTATTAGATAATTATGAATATAAAGTGGGTCACACATTTTATAATCCACAATGCTACATGCTAGTAAAACAACTGAGGATGATGTTCAGCATGTGTAGTCTCCCAAAATAACAAGGATAATTTTGCTCCAGTCAGTAATAAAGAGTTAAGAAGTCTCTCTGATCCAAGCTGAAATGTACTTTTCTCCAGTTGTCTATGACCAAGTTCTGTCTGTGACACTTAGCAAGAAAGCAAAGTCCCCAGGATCTGGGGAATTGAGATTTCATTCCCTAAATAGGGCCTTAGAAATGAATCTACCTTGGGGCACCTGGGTGGCTCAGTTGGTTAAGTGTCTGACTCTTGAATTTGGCTCAGGTCGTGACCTCAGGGTCATGAAATAGAGCCCTGCGTGCTTCAGGCTCTGCTCTGGGTGTGGAGCCTGCTTTAGATTCTTTCTCTCCCTCTCCCTCTGCCCTCCTCTCTCTAAAAAAAAAAAAAAAAAAAAAAGAAGAAGAAGAAGAAGAAAGAGAGAAAGAAAAAGAAAAAGAAAAAAGAATCTACCACAAGCCCCCCCCCCAAGAATCCCTGCCTGTTGAGTCATTGGTCAGCATGCATTTGACTTATTTCTCCTTTCCAAGTGAAAGAAATGTGAACATGAAAAGCCACGTGAATACAAGCATGAGCCGATAATGGCCACGTATAATTTCCTCGTCATGCTGTCAGATGCAAGTTATTAAAGTCAAGTTTCATTGCTCACAGACAAGTATAAAAGATGCATTTGTACTCTAATAATAGTCTGAGTTATTATTGCTTTACTGGGAAAAAAAGAAAGAAAGAAAATGTTAAGCCAGCCGATAGGGCAGAAACTACTGGAGTTTTGTCGTATTCAGGAAGCTGATGTTGACAAATCCTGATCTCTCACCGCCCCCCCCCCCCAAAATGTGGTCTAAAATAAATAATGCAGACAGTGACATCTGGAGACTAAATAGGAAATTGCAGTCTTGAAGAAGAGCTTGGTCTTAGTAAATCTCTAATGAATCTCAGGGCACGAAGTTCACCAGATAAGCCATTCAAAGACTTTTAGTTGATTGCAAATTACCCACACAAGTGAATATCCAGGTTGAGTTTTAGATGCACTTTTAACTTTCTAGTTGCAAGTTGATCTTTCCGGGAAAAATGTATCAAAGGAAGGGAATCCCCACCGTGTGCACATGGAGCTGGATGGTGGTTATACAAGTGCATTCCTATGAAAAATATCATTGAGCTAGACATGTACCATGACCATGCAATTTTAGCCTTTTGAACCTAAGTCCTTTGCCTCTCTTTATATCACACACAGTTACTAAGAATTTAATGAAAAAAAAATTAGTCTCTATCTGAGACATACTGATTTTGACCAAGTGTTTCCTAATTGGCAAACTTAGGCAGAATTACTGCATATATATCACTATTTGTCAGATGCTTCTTTAGTTTGTATAGAAGTAAGAGAGCTGGACTCCTGGTAAGACACCAGACCAGGAAAGGGGAGAATCACCAGAGATGCTAATGGCTTTGAATTTGGGACAGACTGGATGCAGAGAAGACCTTTGTGGGAAGAGAGCATTTTGTAAAATTCCAGTCCCCTCATTCTAACCACAGGCATCAGCCTCAGCCCAACCTGGAGAAGGGAGAGTGGATGGTCTTACCTTCTCTCATCCTTGCCTACCTTCTCACTCTAGCTGTATCCCCCATGTCTAGGAGAAAAGCATGCCCAGTTAGAATGGATGAAGACAAAGAAATCTTAGGGGAATAAATCGATATAATCTTGAATGGTCTGCAAGCTACATTCCCCCTTAATACAGCACAGGTTTTGCTGGGTGCAGATTTGTAATTTGTGAAGCAAAACTTATACCTCGGCAGTCCAGCAACTAACTCTTAACTAGGTACTTGGGGTTACTCTCAGTTTTTTGAAAGATATTATTAGTTAGATCAGGAGCAAAAAAAAAAAAAAAAAAAAAAATCTCATCTGGAACTTGAGGCTCATGTTTGTTTAGTAGGTGAGAATGTATGAAGATCAAAAAACAAAGTGAAACCAGACTATTATAGTAAGTGTTATACCAACCTTTATTCTGATGATACATACCACTTGGTGATAAGTAACCTAATCTTCTTTTCTGAGAATTACCGCTTTTCATAGTAGAATCAATATGCATATACAGAAAAAAATAGCTTGACATGATGGGTATTACTTTATAATTCTGAATATTATGTACGAAGATAAGACAGACTTCCTGCTCTCATTTTTCTAGCTTATAGAAGCTGATTCTTACCTTAACGGGCTGAGAACGAACCCATTAAGGACTTTTGCTTTTTAGGCTTATTTTCCTTCTTTACGCATTTTCTTTTCCTAGCAGTGGGACTGAGCCAGCAGTCATTTAGGGCCTGTCAACAAGAAATGCAGAAAGGACTCCTCATTCGGTGTGGTTACTTATTAATAACTCTGATGAAAGAAGTCTGTAGAAAATGAGATAGCAGCTGTTGCATGGGAGAGATACTGGATTATTTGTGGACCTTATTCCGTTAAGCTACTCCTTATGCTCATTTCCAAGGCCAGTTAAACAATTGAGAGCACTATTTATTCAGCCCAAAGGGAGTGAACAGCTGTCCAACAAGGACAGCTGGCTGAGGGGTAGACTTACGAGCTATTTATAAAATATATTTCAATCAAAATCTTAGAAATACAGCTTTAAAAAGTCTTTTCCTAAGGCTGTGGTTAAATTCCTAACTGCTCAACTGTGTGTTCATGTTGGGATACCATTTCTCATACCTCACCCCCACGTTGACAATAAGAGGTCAAAGTGCCAGGAGTTGTGGCTAAGCCTTAGGTTTCCAACCTGAAAGAGCACTTAGGTGGTGTTCGAGAAAGATTTCTAGTTTTCTTGCTATATTCATGGTTTTTGCATAGGTTGTAAATAAATTTCTCTTCCCCACCCCCCCCCTTTTTTTTTTCAGTGGTAAAAATAGGATGTTCGAAGTCATTGGAGAAACCCTGGAGCAGGATTTCCCAAGCTGGTTGGCGAAGATCTTGAGACAGCTTTCTAATCCTGGACTGGTCATCGCTATCATTTTGGTTATGGTGTATGTGCTTCCCCGCTCATAGAAAGGGCCTTTGTAATGAAGAAAGCCTGGCTCCTTTTAAGTTCCAGCTTTTTTTTTTTTTTTTTCCTTTCTCACGCTCTCTAAGGGTTGTGCTGTAACCTCACCAAATTCAGGGCTGATTACATGGTGGTAAGAGGCTGAAATTCATGAGCCATATTCTGATCCTATTGGATGTAATTCATAGCCATCTGCATCTGTCTTTGCCTGCCTAGGATTATAAGATTTGTTCCCAAGTAACCAAAATAATTATCAGTAAACAGCTAAAGCAGGGAAACATAAACGCTAAATGCTAAATCTAATCAGCACATTGAGCTTCCCGCCGTGTCCTGGCCCCCACCTCTTGTTCCATAAAGCAGATGGCTGGGAACACATAGAAATGATGAGCCTCTAAGTTAATATTCCCTCTGGGGGCCCTATCAGCTATATTTTAGGGCTAAGTGTTTAAGGGGTCTTAAAAATTACCATGTCCTTGTTCTTGAAAGGCTACCAATAAGTGTGTGTCCATGGTAATAGAATCAGAGGACCAGAAGGGTCTTGGAAAGGTCACTTAGTCTAGCCCTTCAAACGTTAGAGGTAAGATCCAAAGGGGACCTTGGGAGGGGACTTTTGTTCCCATGTCACTTTCACTGGCTTCTGACTTTTGAAGAGATAAAGTTACATTCTGAGGAAAAATATATGCTTGTTATCAAAGAGCTTAAAAAAAAAAAAAAAAAAGCCCTAGACCTTCCTTTCAACCCCTGAGGCCCTCCAAAATAGAAAGTCTGGAACCGCCACTGCTGTCTCTCAGTCCAGGAGGGTAACTATGAAACCACCCTCAGAAACACTTTAGAAACAAAGCTGATGCAAAGGGTGGCATTTGTTTTATAAAAGGCAAAACTAGGAAATCTCCTGAAAGAAATCCCAATGATTTGAAGTACATGAACTGGGTTCTGGGCCAAGTTGTTAGCATTGTCTTTGTAATGGTCATGGTCATGGGCCACATCAGAGACCATGGGTGTCATCTTCAACTTTCTTAAATTACTGGTTTAGAGGGACAAAGTGATTTTCCCTAGGTTAGAAAGAGTATAGTATAACAAAATAGTAATAGTAGGTTGACAATAAAGCCAACCTCTTTACACGTGACACCTTCTTTGAGGGCGAGCTAATAAGCCCACAGGGATAATTAAACAGTGAAGCAGATTACTTTTATATATTAGAGAACCTTGATCGGAGGGTGACATTCCCCCAATCTGATAATCTGATAGCGAGTCTCTGGCACACACGTGTTGGAAAATGACCTGCTGGATGCAGCCTATTTCACCAGATGGCCCTTGAAGTGATTTTTCTTTTTCAAGTTTTGATGATATGGTGGCTTCTGGGACCATGTTAAGTATTATACGGTTTTTAAAAGTCAAGGCCATTTAGTGGTACCATTGAGATCTTTTTTTTTTTTAATTTTATTATGTTATGTTAATCACCATACATTACATCATTAGTTTTTGATGTAGTGTTCCATGATTCATTGTTTGTGTATAACACCCAGTGCTCCATTCAGTACGTGCCCTCCTTAATACCCATCACTGGGCTAACCCATCCCCCCAACCCCCTCCCCTCTAGAACCCTCAGTTTTTTTCTCAGAGTCCATAGTCTCTCATGGTTTGTCTCCCCTTCCGATTTCCCCCCCTTCATTTTTCCCTTCTTACTATCTTCTGAAACTGTATTTGTTTCAGAGGTACAGGTCTGTGATTCAACAGACTTACACAATTCACATGCTCACCATAGCACATACCCTCCCCAATGTCTATCACCCAGCCACCCCATCCCTCCCACCCCCCACCACTCCAGAAACACTCAGTTTGTTTCCTGCGATTAAGAATTCCTCGTATCAGTGAGATCATATGATACATGTCTTTCTCTGATTGACTTATTTCGCTCAGCATAATACCCTCCAGTTCCATCCATGTCATTGCAAATGGCAGTATTTCATTCCTTTTGATGGCCACATAATATTCCATTGTATATATATACCACATCTTCTTTATCCATTCATCTGTCGATGGATATCTTGGCTCTTTCCACAGTTTGGCTATTGTGGACATTGCTGCTATAAACATCGGGGTGCACGTACCCCTTTGGATCCCTACATTTGTATCTTTGGGGTACATACCCAGTAGTGCAATTGCTCGGTCGTATGGTAGCTCTATTTTCATCTTTTTGAGGAACCTCCATACTGTTTTCCAGAGTAGCTGCACCAGCTTGCATTCCTACCCACAGTGTAGGAAGGTTCCCCTTTCTCCACATCCCCGCCAACATCTGTCATTTCCTGACTTATTAATTTTAGCCATTCTGACTGGTGTGAGATGGTATCTCATTGAGGTTTTGATTTGGATTTCCCTGATGCCGAGCGATGTTGAGCACTTTTTCATGTGTCTGTTGGCCATTTGGATGTCTTCTTTGGAAAAATGTCTGTTCATGTCTTCTGCCTTTTCTTGATTAGATTATTTATTCTTTGGGTGTTGAGTTTGATAAGTTCCTTATAGATTTTGGATACTAGCCCTTTAATCTGATATGTCATTTGCAAATATATTCTCCCATTCTGTCGGTTGTCTTTTGGTCTTGTTGAGTGTTTCTTTTGCTGTGCAAAAGCTTTTTATCTTGATGAAGTCCCAACAGTTCATTTTTGCCCTTTCTTCCCTTGCCTTTGGTGATGTTTCTAAGAAGTTACTGCGGCTGAGGTCGAAGAGGTTGCTGCCTGTGTTCTCCTTTAGGATTTTGAGGGACTCCTGTCTCACACTGAGGTCTTTCAACCATTTGGAGTCTATTTTTGTGTGTGGTGTAAGGAAATGGTCCAGTTTCATTCTTCTGCATGTGGCTGTCCAATTTTCCCAACATCATTTGTTGAAGAGACTTTTTTCCATTGGACATTCCTTCCTGCTTTGTCGAAGATTAGTTGACCATAGAGTTGAGGGTCCATTTCTGGGCTCTCTATTCTGTTCCATTGATCTATGTGTCTGTTTTTGTGCCAGTACCATGCTGTCTTGATGATGACAGCTTTGTCATAGAGCTTGAAGTCCAGAATTGTGATGCCACCAGCTTTGCTTTTCTTCTTCAACATTCCTCTGGCTATTTGGGGTCTTTTCTGGTCCCATACAAATGTTAGGATTATTTGTTCCATTTCTTTGAAAAAAGTGGATGGTATTTTGATGGGGATTGCATTAAATGTGTAGATTGCTCTAGGTAGCATTGACATCTTCACAATATTTGTTTTTCCAATCCATGAGCGTGGAACGTTTTTCCATTTCTTTGTGTCTTCCTCAATTTCTTTCATGAGTATTTTATAGTTTTCTGAGTACAGATTCTTTGCCTCTTTGGTTAGATTTATTCCTAGGTATCTTAGGGTTTTGGGTGCAATTGTAAATGGGATCGACTCCTTCATTTCTCTTTCTTCTGTCTTGTTGGTGTGTAGGAATGCCACTGATTTCTGTGCATTGATTTTATATTGTGCCACTTTACTGAATTCCTGTAGGAGTTCTAGCAGTTTTGGGGTGGAGTCTTTTGGGTTTTCCACATAAAGTATCATATCATCTGCAAAGAGTGAGAGTTTGAATTCTTCTTTGCTGATTTGGATGCCTTTGATTTCTTTTTGTTGTCTGATTGCTGTGGCTAGGACTTTTAATCTATGTTGAATAGCAGTGGTGATAGTGGACATCCCTGCCGTGTTCCTGACCTTAGGGAGAAGCTCTCAGTTTTTCCCCATTGAGAATGATATTCGCTGTGTGTTTTCCACAGATGGCTTTTATGATCTTGAGGTATGTACCCTCTATCCCTATACTCCGAAGAGTTTTGATCAAGAAAGGATGCTGTACTTTGTCAAATGCTTTTTCTGCATCTATTGAGAGGATCATATGGTTCTTGTTCTTTCTTATATTAATGTATTGTATCACATTGATTGATTGGCAGATGTTGAACCAACCTTGCAGCCCAGGGATAAATCCCACTTAGTCGTGGTGAATAATCCATTTAATGAAATGTAATGTACTGTTGGATCCTATTGGCTAGTATTTTGGTGAGAATTTTTGCATCCATGTTCATCAGAGATATTGGTCTGTAATTCTCCTTTTTGATGGGGTCTTTGGTTTTGGAATCAAGGTAATGGTGGCCTCATAAAATGAGTTTGGAAGTTTTCCTTCCATTTCTATTTTTTGGAACAGTTTCAGAATAGGTATTAATTCTTCTTTAAATGTTTGGTAGAATTCTCCTGGGAAGCCATATGGCCATGGGCTCTTGTTTGTTGGGAGATTTTTGATTAGAGCTTCAATTTCTTTTTTTTTTTTTTGAAGATTTTATTTATTTATTTGACAGAGAGAGACCTGGTAAGAGAGGGAACACAAGCAGGGGGAGTGGGAGAGGGAGAAGCAGGCTTCCCTGCAGTGCAGGGAGCCCGATGCGGACTCGATCCCAGGACCCTGGGATCATGACCTGAGCCAAAGGCAGACGCTTAACCATCTGAGCCACCCAGGCACCCTAGAGCTTCAATTTCCTTAGTGGTTATAAGTCTGTTCAGGTTTTCTGTATCTTCCTGGTTCAGTTTTGGTAGTTTATACATCTCTAGGAATGCATCCATTTCTTCCAGATTATCTAATTTGCTGGCATATAGTTGCTCATAATATGTTCTTATAATTGTTTGTATTTCTTTGGTGTTGGTTGTGATCTCTCCTCTTTCATTCATGATTTTATTTATTTGGGTCATTTCTCTTTCCTTTTTGGTAAGTCTGGCCAGGGGTTTATCAATCTTATTAATTCTTTCAAAGAACCAGATCTTAGTTTTGTTGATCTGTTCTACTGTTCTTTTGGTTTCTATTTCATTGATTTCTGCTCTGATCTTTATTATTTGTCTTCTCCTGCTGGGTTTAGGCTTTATTTGCTGTTCTTTCTCCAGCTCCTTTAGGTGTAGGGTTAGGTTGTGTATTTGAGACCTTTCTTGTTTCTTGAGAAAGACCTATTGCTATATACTTTCCTCTTAAGACTGCCTTTGCTGCATCCCAAAGATTTTGAACAGTTGTGTTTTCATTTTCATTGGTTTCCATGAATTTTTTAAATTCTTCTTTAATTTCCTGGTTGACCCGTTCATTCTTTAGTAGGATGCTCTTTAGCCTCCATGTATTTGAGTTCTTTCCAACTTTCCTCTTGTGATCGAGTTCTAGTTTCAAAGCACCATGGTCCAAAAATATGTAGGGAATGATCCCAATCTTTTGGTACCGGTTGAGACCTGATTTGTAACCTAGGATGTGATCTATTCTGGAGAATGTTCCATGGGCACTAGAGAAGAATGTGTATTCTGTTGCTTTGGGGTGGAATGTTCTGTTAATATCTGTGAAGTCCATTTGGTCCAGTGTGTCATTTAAAGTTGATCTTTTGCTTAGATGATCTGTCCATCTCAGTGAGGGGGGTGTTAAAGTCCCCCACTATGATTGTATTGTTGTCGATGTGTTTCTTTGCTTTTGTTATTAATTGGCTTATATAATTGGCTGCTCCCATGTTAGGGGCATAGATATTTATAATTGTTAGATCTTCTTGTCGGATAGACCCTTTAAGTATGATATACTGTCCTTCCTCATCTCTTATTATAGTCTTTGGTTTAAAATCTATTTTGTCTGATATAAGGATTGCCACTCCAGCTTTCTTTTGGTGTCCATTAGCATGATAAATGGTTTTCCACCCCCTCACTTTAAATCTGGAGGTGTCTTTAGGTCTAAAATGGGTGTCTTGCAGACAGCATGTTGATGGGTCTTGTTTTTTTTATCCAATCTGATACCCTGTGTCTTTTGATTGGGGCAATTATCCCATTTACATTCAGGGTAACTATTGAAAGATAGGAATTTAGTGCCATTGTATTGCCTGTAAGGTGACTGTTACTGTATATTGTCTGTGTTCCTTTCTGGTCTATGTTGCTTTTAGGCTCTCTCTTTGCTTAGAGGAGCCCTTTCAAGATTTCTTGTAGGGCTGGTTTCATGTTTGCAAGTTCCTTTAGTTTTTGTTTGTCCTGGAAGCTTTTTATCTCTCCTTCTATTTTCAGTGACATCCTAGCTGGATATAGTATTCTTGGCTGCATATTTTTCTCATTTAGGGCTCTGAATATATCATGCCAGTCCTTTCTGGCCTGCCAGGTCTCTGTGGATAGGTCTGTTGCCAATCTAATGTTTCTACCATGGTAGGTTACAGATCTCTTGTCCCGAGCTGCTTTCAGGATTTTCTCTTTGTCTCTGAGACTTGTAAGTTTTACTATTAGATGTCAGGGTGTTGACCTATTTTTATTGATTTTGAGAGGGGTTCTCTGGGCCTCCTGGATTTTGATGCTTGTTTCCTTCCCCAAATTAGGGAAGTTCTCTGCTATAGTTTGCTCCAATATATCTTCTGCCTCTCTCTCTTTCTTCTTCTTCTGGGATCCCAATTATTCTAATATTGTTTCATCTTATGGTATCACTTATCTCTCAAATTCTGCCCTCATGATCCAGCAGTTGTTTATCTCTCTTTTTCTCAACTTCTTTATTTTCCATCATTTGGTCTTCTATATCACTAATTCTCTCTTCTGCCTCATTTATCTTAGCAGTTAGAGCCTCCATTTTTTATTGCACCTCATTAATAGCCTTTTTGATTTCAACTTGGTTAGATTTTAGTTCTTTTATTTCTCCAGAAAGGGTTTCTCTAATATCTTCCATGCTTTTTTCAAGCCCAGCTAGTATCTTTATAATCGTCATTCTGAACTCTAGTTCCAACATCTTACTGATGTCCTAACTGATTAGGTCCCTGGCAGTTGGTACTGCCTCTTGTTCTTTTTTTTGAGGTGATTATTTCCATCTTGTCATTTTGTCCAGAGGAGAATAGATGAATGAGAGAACAAAATACTAACAGGGTAACAATGACCCCAGAAAAATATACACTAAACAAATCAGAAGAGGCCTTCCAGAAAGTGGTCGCTTTTCTGTTCAGAGAGTTGCTGCTATTCTTTTCTTCGATCTCCTGTTGAGTTTGTAGGTGTTCAGAATGGTTTGATCCCTATCTAGCTGAGTTCCTGGGACCAAACGAAATTTAGGTCTCCTACTCCTCCACCATCTTGCTCCTCCAGTACCAATTAGATCTTATATTAAAAAAATAAAACCCAACAAAACTTAATGTTAGATTTTATGACTATAGTCTTAACTTACTGAGAGACAGATTTTTTAAATTTATTTAATTTATTTTATTTTTAAGCAAAGGCGCAACATTGTTCTAATGCCACCAATTAAAGATTTAATAAGCTGTCTGGAGAGCTAACATTGCCTGTGTCCCAGGCACCACCCATACATTAATCATTTAATTTCCACAATAACCTGAAAAGGTTGGCCTCATTAATCACATTATTGATATTGCATGGAAGATCTGCGCCAAATCAAGTGGCTAATAAATAAATTCAAACCCCATGTCTTATTTCCCGTCTCTTATTCCCCCTAATACTTTGAAGCACCAAACACTGAGTTTGGGATGAGTGGGAAGATACAGAAGGGCTAGAAGCCACTTGGCAGGGGTGGTTTATACCCATGGTTGGCACATTTTTTCTTAAAGGGCCAAATCGTAGATATATTAGGTTGTGTGGGTCAAAAGGTAAAATTGAGAATATCATATAAGTACTTACATGACCATTTAAAAAGGTAAAAACCATTCTTAGTTCATGGGCTATGCAAAACAAGCTGGGAGTCATTTCTACCCTGGAGACTATAGTTTGCCAGCCTTTGGTACAGACTGTGTAGAGAAAAGCTGACAGGGGCGCCTGGGTGGCTCAGTTGTTTAGCGTCTGCCTTCGGCTCAGGTCGTGGTCCTGGGGTCCTGGGATCGAGCCCCGCATCAGGCTCCCTGCTCAGTAGGAAGCCTGTTTCTCCCTCTCCCTCTGCCTCTGCTTGTGTTCCCTCTCTGCTGTCTCTCTCTCTGTCAAAAAATAAATAAAAATCTTTAAAAAAAAAAAAAAAGAAAAAGAAAAGCTGACAGAATATGAGGTCAAATAGATGTCCTGCAAGGCTGATTATAGTTCTGAGGTTCTGATTTAAAACCCAATTTCAGTTTATTACTGATTTGATTTTTCAAATCCTGAGACCTCATCTTCCAGTTTATGAGGCTCGTGCAATTGGCCTGGCTCTTTATTACCTTTAATTAGAGAATGTTACATGTTATAAGCCTTTTGAATTTCCCCAATGGATCCTATTAAATCAGCTTGGATGGTTTTTGGGTAACTGAGTAGAATTCAGGTTAGTTCTCTGTAGCCAGGTTCATTCCTTTGGAGACTAGAGAATTCCAGAACTGCGAGTGACTTGTGAGGTCTTTGAGTTTATCCTCCAAATCCAGGCACTTTTCTAAGAATATGCTTATAATACACACACACACACACACACACACAATTTATTGAGCACCTACTTCATGCCAAATAGCATACCAAATGCTTTCATGTATGTAATTTCAAACTCCCATCACTCGTATAAGAGATAAACAAACCCGGCTAAACCATATCAATAATTGTGTTGCTAGCACCAGATGGCTCATAAAGGATATAATCTGGCATGGTTGGGGAGTAGAAGAAATGTGTTTAGTATCCAGTTATTTGCAACAAAGAGCAATGCCAGTTACCTTTTTTTTTTTTTTTTACTGCATTTTGTTTGTTTGTTTTTGCTTTAAGTGAAGATGAACATATTTATTTTTACACAAATGTTTGGCTGGAATTCCCTCTTTCTAGAAATGTAAATGTCAACTAAAAGCCAAGAATATTCCTTTATAAAACATTTTCTTTTTGAGGAAGGGAGAAATACATCCTATGGAAAAAAATCCATGTTAGTGAACTATGACTATGAGAATTATATTCTTTGCTGTAAAAGTCAAAGGAGGAAATTTAAAGCAGGTCAATTTTTTATTCTACACATTCCCTATGCTTCAGCAGATTAATGTCAATTTGAAATGTTACTTTTAATTACGATTTCAACTGATGTTAGTACATTTCCAAGAAGGAGCTACAGTTAGGCAGTTGAGGTATGGTAGATAGAATGCTGGGCTGTGGAAGAGGGCCCCCTTGGATCCCATCTTCCCAGGTCCGCCCCTAGTAACCTTTCCTGAATGTACTTCTTGACCTCTGTGTACTTCAATCCTAAAAAAAAAAAAAAAGAAAATATCTTAAAGTCCACTCCAGTGCCAACGTTCTATGATTTAGTGAATGTAAATTTAAGAAGAATCTTGAACTTAAAAAACACTAATAATCTCATTATTTTTTAAAATGTAGCTTGACCATTTATTATCTCAATGCTACTGCAAAGGGCCAGAAGACAGCAAATCTGGATCTAAAAAAGAAGATGAAACAGGTAGGATATAATTTATTTCATTAACATATTACCTTTATTAATGGCAAGTAATAGTAAATACCAGTAAACCTCATGTTCTTTTCTCCTTTTTGTATTGTGTAGCAAGCTTTGGAGAACAAAATACGCAACAAGAAAATGGCGGCTGCCCGAGCAGGTTGGAGAAATGTTTATGATGACAGTTTTTCCCCCTACAAAAAAATGCTCTTCCTTCTTTTTCTTTTCTCTCTCTCCAAACGGGGCATTTGATGTGGTGTGGCATTATTGCCCTGAGTGAGTCATTCCACAATTTTTACTGTTCACTTTTTGAGACCCTCTCAGGCATTGTATCCAGAAGGCTTGGTTGGTTTCCAGTGGGGGAAAGGCAAGAGAAGGAAAAATCCAGAAATGTAAACTTGGCAGTAGTAATAGGAAGGTGACTTTGCAATTGACAGAAGATGAAGACATCCATATGGTCATATACAAATAGCTGACACAAGGGGCACCTGGGTGGCTCAGTCAGTTGAGTGTCTGCCTTCTGTCTAGGTCATGATCTCAGGGTCCTGGGATCGAGGCTCAGGTCTGCTTCTCTCTCTGCTCTCCCCCACCCACTCATGCTCTCTTTCTCTCTCTCAAAAAAATAAATAAAATCTTTTATTGAAAAAAAAATAGCAGACACAAATGCAGAGTCTCTCCTGCTCAGTGGGACCATTTTTATATATAGATGGACACACTGGGAAGATACCATTAGGCTCTTCTGAACTCACCACTGTTGATCTCCTGGAGCCTTTTCTAAGTCATTAATCTCTCTTTTTTGGTAACCACCTTAATTTTAAAAACATTCCAGTAAGGCATACCCCAATTTGCCAAAATCTCTGATGCGCTCTGCTTTCCACATGGACAAGTGATGTCCAAGAAGTTTAGGGAAAATTTTTTCAAACTTTCCCCTCATTCTTAACTTTAAAACTCTTAGTATTACTAGGGCTCTCCCCTCCTTGTAAGTAATAAAACTCAACCCAAATTGGTTTAAGTAGAAAAAAACAATAAATAAATTCATTAGCCCACACAGATGAATAGGAGAGTGGTATATGGATGGCTTCAGGCCAAGTTTTATCCCAAGTTTAGAAGTGAGCAGGGCTGAGCCTCATTTCTCTGTGGTTCTTTCAACACTACTCCTTCCATGTTGGCTGACCTTAATGCCAATAGGAATGGATGCAGCAAATTTCCAGTGCTATGTTCTTGGGTTACACTTGACTTAGATTTTTTTTTCATCACTAGACTACTTGTTTCTTTAATGGCATTCAAATTTTTTCAGCTTTGACAAGCAAAATTGTAATACATTTTAAGTGTACAATGTGCGTGCTGATATGCATATCCATTATGAAAGGACTCCCACCACTGAATTCATTAACACATCCATCGGCTCACATATTTACCTTTTTCTTTTTGTTGAAAGGACTGAAGTTCTACTCTCTTAGCCAATTTCAATTATATAATACGGTATTGTCAACAGTAGTTCACTGTGTTATACCTTACAGTCTCGGACCTTATTCATCCTATGGCTGAAAATTTGTACCCTTTTACCAACCTCTCCCTATTTCCCCCACCCCCAAGCTCCTGGGTACCACCAAGCTACTCTTTGTTTTCATGAGTTTGACTTTTTTTTTCTTTCTTTTTTCAGATTCCACATATAAGTGATACCATGCAGTGTTTGTCTTCCTCTGTCTAGCTTATTTTACTTCGAATAATGCCTTCGAAGGCAGGTTTAGCCACATTGTTGTAAATGGCCGGGTTTTCTTTTTTTTATAAAGCTGAATATTATTATATTATTATGATGATATTATACGTATATCACATTTTCTTTATCCATTTCTTCATAGATGGACTCTTACAATATTTCCATCCTCCCATGCTGCAATTAGGATGGGAATACAAATTAATGATTTCCTTTCCCTTGGATATATATCCAGAAGTAGGATGCTGGATCATATGATAGTTCTACTTTTAATTTCTCGAGGAAATTTCATGCTGTTTTCCATATTGGCTGTATCAGTTTACATTCCCACCCACAGTGCACAATGGTTCCCTTTTCTCCACATCCTCGTCAGCATTGGTTGTCTCTTGCCTTTGTGATAATAGACATCCTAATGGTGTGAGGTGCTATCTTATTGTGGTTTGGTTTGCATTTTCCTGATAGTGATGTCGAGCACCTTTTCATGTACAAATAGTGACCATGTGTATGTCTTCTTTGAATAAATGTCTATTCGGGTCCTTTGCTCATTTTCAAATTAGGTTATTTGGTTTGTATGTTGTTGAGTTGTATCATTTCCTTGTCTATTTTGGATATTAACCCCTTATCAAATCACAGATATATTCTCCCATCCCAGAGGTTGCCTGTTCATTTTATTGATGATTTCCTCTGCTGTGCAGAAGCTTTTTAGCTTAATGTTTACTTTTGCTTTTGCTGCTTTTGTTTTTGGTGTCAAATACAAAAATCATTGCCAAGACCAAGGACAAGTAGATTTTTCCCTAGATTTTCTTCTAGGGGTTTTATGGTTTAAGGTCTTACATTTTGTGTTGATTTTTGTGTATGTTGTAAGATAGGGTTCAGTTTCATTCTTTTGCATGAGGATATCCAGTTTTCCCAGCACTTTTTATTGAAGAGAATATCTGTTCTTCATTGTGTAACCTTAGTACCTTGTCAAAAACTAATTGGCCATATATGCATGTGTTTATTTCTCATTTCTCTATTCTGTTCCAGTGATCTTACTGTCTGTGTTGATGCCAACACCATACTGTTTAATTACTATAGCTTTGCAGTATAGTTTGAGATCAAGATGTGTGAGGTCTCCAGCTTTGTTCTCCCTCAAGGTTGCTTTGGCTATTTAGGATATTTTTGTTGTTCCATCGAATATAAAGATTGTTTTTTTCTATTTCTTTGAAAATGCCATTGGAATTTTGATAAGGATTACATTGAATCTGTAGACTGCTTTGGGTGGTATGGACATTTTCACAGTATTAATTCTTCTAACCCATTAACATGAACTATCTCTCCATTTATTTGTGTCTTCTTTAGTCATTACATAATGACCTTCTGTGTCTCTTGTTACCGTTTTTGGCTTAACATGTATTTTGTCTGAAATAAATGTAGCTACACCTGCTTCTGGTTTCCATTTTCATGGAATATCTCTTTCCATCCCTGCACTCTCAGTTTATGTGTGTCCTTAAAGCCAAAGTGAGCCCCTTGGGCATCTTGTAGTTGGAAGCAGGTACGTCACACATATCCACACTGCTCTTGTATTTGCTCTAGATTATGACTATAACTTAACATGATCGAATTAGTGTTTAGAATAGTGAGCGAAAAGTTCTGACTTCTAAGATCTGAATTCTAGTTAAAACTTACTGTTACCTTTATTGTTTTAAGTAATGATATAATCCTATTGCATGCTATTTATTTGATATTTTCCTATACTTTGTACTTAAAAACATATACAACCATTGTAAAGGCAGATACTATCTTATTCATAGTTGTTACTACAGAACTTTATACATAACAGTCATCCAGTAAATACTTACTGAATTCCTACTGGCCAAAGGAATTCTTTGATTGGAAAAATTTAAACAGGATACATTTTTATATTAATTACATAAGCAATACTGAATAAATATTATAAAAAGAGAAGAACGTTCACTTTCCCTCTCCTGAAAAATAAGAAATATAGAAATACTTTGAATATAAAAATGCTAAATATTATGGCAACGTGGGGCACGTTTGGAAGACACAGGTTTCAGATCACCTCTTTCTGAACATTAAGCACAATGAAAGCTAAATTGTCACTTGCTTCTTCATCTTTTCTCTCTCTCTCTCCCTCTCTCGAACAGCTGCGGCTGCTCATGGCCAGTGACTTTCATAGACACGCTGGGACCCAGAAGTACTCCTCACCTTGCTGTTTAAAAGCAATGACTCACGTAAAGGGCAAGAACACAAGCATTGTGAAGTTGCTCTTCCCCTGTTCTAACTCTCATGGATTGTCAAGGTCATGCTGGTCAATCAAGACATCGTCAGGCCTAGTTCAGCTGGGAGGATCTCCACCTTGTTCCAAATTAAGGGATTTGCTCCTGCACCGCCACTTTCTCCCCTGACTCGTTTCCCTGGGATCTCTTCTAACAAACTGAGTTTAAGAGTGCATATGATTCAGCAATACAGGTTACTGGCTTACCTTTTGGGTTAATTAAAAATACTTTGCTCGTATGGACTTCCGTTTTATACACTCCTTCTGCCTTAGTTTTCTTTGCCTTGGATCAGAGATATTTCACCATTTTTTTCCTTCAGAGTTCAGAAATATCTTAATAAAGTATTCATTGTAATTTTTCATTAACTCACAGTTTGAAACCAACATCTTGTTTTCCATTTTTTTTTTCTGTCTCCCCGTCCAGGGCCCCCACAACTATACACTCAAGACTTTTTATTTGCTGCTGGATTCAGTATGAAAAAGAATGGGCTTTTTAAAAGAAAAATCCTAAGGGAAATAGGGGCTAAGTAGCCCTGGGTTGAAGGTCTCTCAGCTTAGGACATACATGGGTCTTAGACAACCCACCATTTTGTGAGTTTAAAAAAAAAAAAAAAAGACAATTTACATGATTGCAACTCCAGCACTGCCTGATCATGACCTCCAGTGATTACATCCCCTGAGTTTAGATTCTAATATTCCATAATTCATCTTTGCTTTTTTGTTGAGGTTGGGAAAACATACACTTTTATGGGGGGGGGGGGCTTTAGTTTATAGATGTGTTTAAGCATTATTACTTATTTGAAGTTTGAATGGACTTTGAAGAGCTGCAATCAATGCCCTCTTGTTGTGTGATTTTAATTACATCTGCTCACCCACAGCGTCCTTTTCCAGAACTAAGCCAGTTTGCTTGCCATTCCCTGCAATTGACTTGCTGGTTTTTGTTACCATGTTGAGTTTTTCCTTCTTCACTCTTGATCTGGCCATGAAACTATCTCCCTGTTCCTCTGCCAATCCATGTGCTCATCACTGCTATGATACAAATTCAAGATGTACTTCCTTTGGTCCAGTTTTCCAGATTGGACTCCAACTTCCCGATAGGTTTCCTTGGGCCCTAATGTCTTTAATTCAGAGTCTATTATTTATACAGATTTTCCTGTGATTTTTAACAGTTCTTTATTGTTTCCTGTATGCATGGATCATCTTTCCTCTCTGGATTGGAAGCTCCCTATGAGCAGGGATCCTACCTTTTAACTCTTTTGTATGCCTCGTAAGTATAGTGCTGTCCACAGGTAGGCACTGAGTAAATGCTTGTTAATTAAATTGAATCAATTTAACTGGCAGCAGCTGCCCTGTGAAACAAAAACTTCTGTTATCTGCATGAAAAATGTTACTATGATATCAGAAATGGAATTATCTGTTGCTCTGCAGGGTTTATCATCTCATTCGATTATAATGTCCATGAGTAAATAAAGCTAATGGTTATTTCTACGTGGATCATTTTTGTACTGTATAGTAATAAGATTAGAGAATTGGTTTATATGTGTTGCCAAGTTTACAATGTGGATGACACTCCCTTGTTCTTGATCTACTTCATAACAAAGATGATGAGAGATGACAAACCGTCCCCCAAGAGCGTCATCTCCTAAAGGTAATTTCCTTTTTTTTTTTCAGTCTAGTTGCCATCTGTCACCATACACAGTTATTAACAATACTATTGACTATATTCCCTGTGCTGTGCATTGCATCTCCATGACTTACTTATTCTGTAATTGAGTTTGTACTTCTTAAAACAATTGTACTTTCGGAACAAATGCTCATGGTATAAGAATTCAGGCATGATATTCTAAGTTTCAATCTTTCTAAAAATTATGTTGGATTTTTATGGCACCTAAATACCCACCTGATTTAAGTTAAGCATTTTTAGAAAATTTAACCCTTTTAGCCTCCAGAGAGCTGCCCCAAATATTTCCACAGTCCCACATGAACAAGCATCTGACAGAGTGAAAGCCATTTCCACAGTTGTCTGAGGACTATTCTGATAATAACCTTGTACCGGGAAGGTTCTGATCGCTATGATCTAGTTCTATATCATTATTTCTATATATAATGATCAGAGCCATGAGGAAAATTTTAGAAGGCAAATGAGCAAACCAACCAGCCAGACTGCACCTTTCATTTTTTTCTCAGGGGAATAAAAAAAATAAATTCTGGCAAATATATGTGGAAACTAAATTTACTTCTCTGAAGAGCTTCACCATCGATTTGAAAACTGAAAGAGTGCATTTTGACACATGGTTAGAATCATCTCCTTTGGCTTCTGAGAGGAGTACATAGTTTAAACCATATCAAGGGGTTCATATTAACAATACTTTGACCTAAACTATGTTTTCTTATCCTGATGGATCCCTACCTGTACCAGATCCATGCTGGCCAGGTTTGGAAATGTATTTGGTACCCAAGTATTATCATATGGTGAGGTATAGTTCCCCTAGTTGCCACAGGGGGTCAGCCTTTGCTATCTTCACTCCTCAGTGGATGAGTTAATAAGAAGAGGTTTGGGGGTCCATTTCCCTGCCTTACTCTTCAGTGCTGGAACCCTGCCTTTAACCTAGTCCACCCTACTGGAACTTGCAATATTTCACTTTGCTCTACCAGCCCCTTTCCTCAAGGAATATGGGTAGATTGTGGGGAAGTGGGCTTGTAATACATGCTGGGACCACACTGGGTGCATGATCACCAGGAAGCACCATGAGGTAGTACATCTTCATCCATTTGATAAACATTTATCAGACACTGTGTGTCATATGTTTATCAAACATAATGTATCCCAGTATCACCTGCTCTTTATATTTTCTCCCAATGTTTTGTACCACCTGACATACAGATCTTCTTGGTTTCTAGAATCTTCTAGAATGATACTACAACTTACAAAGCCATTTTAAGGTTGAGGAAAATCAATGATACCTTTCCATTTCAGGCAAGACTGTCCCTTTCTTCACCATGACACAGATATTACAGTACATTGTCAGAAATTGGAAAAGAGTTTTACTATCTTTTATTCTCTGTCAAGTGCAATGCCAAGCAAAATCCAGATGTTATCCTCACCTTTCCCAGCCTTCTTCCAAAGCTAGGATTTTTTGATGGGCAAATAACCCTGGACCTCAGTATTGGCATCACATGCTTAGGGAATGGAATGCAAACAAAGGAGTTTAACCTACAATGGAAAACCAAGTTCTCTGGGGGGAAATGAATGAGATGGGAGTCTGATGACTTTTATTTCCTCACATGAGTCAAAAATATAATATCCAGTTATAACTTTCTTTGGCCTTGTTTGATGTACAAGGATAAAAGGGTCTCCACAATTTATTTGTCAAGAAATATATCCCCAAAGAATAAGTAAGCAGGCTTCAAAAACAAGAGACTTAAGAATGGGATTGGCAGGTGTTCTCAGCTCTCAATGCAGGTATGCACTTGATCTTTTGGAAGACAGACATTGAGACTTAAGAATGTATTTTTTTTTAAATGAACTATAGTCATGGCCTCTTTTTGTCTTTACTTCCTGCAAGAAGGAAATGCCATAATGTGATGGTGACAGGAGTTCTGAAGCCCCTTTATGAGATTTATTTTCCTCAGAGTTCCCTGGCAATAGATTGCCTTGATACTTGGCCTTGGATGGTCCAGTTGCCTTTTCCAGGATGGGTTTTGGTGACTTAGTAACTATGAATAATGGAAAAATATATATAAGAAATACTTGACCTCTTCTGAGGACGTAGATATTATATAACACCCATCTTTTTCATACACACCCAGAAGTTTTCATACAAATCCTTGTGGTTATTTAAAATCTTATAATAGGGACGCCTGGGTGGCTCAGTCAGTTAAGTGTCTGACTCTTGATTTCGGTTCAGGTCATAATCTTAAGGTCCTGGGATTGAGCCCCGCGTCTGGCTCTGTGCTCAGTGGGGAGTCTACTTGGGGCTTCTCTCTCTCCCTCTCCCTCTGCTGCTCCCCCTACCGGCACACGAGCTCTCTCTCTCAAATAAATAAAGAAATCTTTAAAAAAATAAAAACTTATAATAGAGGTACGTGTTCATTACAGCAAATTTAAAAATTTTGAATAGAATAAAAAAGTAAAAAAACAACAACACAATTCCACTATCCAGAAAAACTGCTGTTAGTGTTTGAGCACATTTTTTCCCTTCAGATTCACACACATATACACACAGACTTCATAAAATGTTTTGGATCATAAGATATATTTAGTTTTATCTTACTTCCTTATCTAACATTTTCCCATGTCATAAAATTACTTCAAGACATTTTTTAATGGCTATAAGATATGTCCCGTGACTTAAAGGAAATTGTTCAAAACCTCATGTTTCTTATCTCTGAAAATGGGGATAATAAGAGTCCTACCCCCTAAAGTTTCTATTTGGGATTAAAAGATAAAGCCTGCATAGAACATAGCACTGTGCCTGGCATGTGGTCAGTGCTCAGCAATAGCCATTGTTGCCGTCCTTGTTTTTAGGGAGTTCTAAATAATTGTAGTTACGGTATAATTAATTTTTCTGCTTAACCATACATATAAGCTCTGTGAAGTAATTGAGAGCACTATTGAGATGAGAATTATCCAGAGCCTGGTCATAATTTTTATAGGAATGGGATACTGAAAATATCATAGTGATCCCCAATATCTACTTTTAAATAAAAACAAGATTAGTCTTAAAATACTAAACTTACACGCATGCTGAAGTCAGATGCTTCTTTCTAAAAAAAAGAAAAACAATCCTGCTCTGTTGGTTCTCTAAACACCTGCTTACTTGCTCTATCATATAATCCAGCCATGGAATTAGCAATCTAATGCGCTTATAAATTAGAGTGTAAGGCCCTATGAGTATGGTTAGCATTTTGCAGGGATTATATAAATGGGCTAAATGAGGACCAGTGAGTCAACAGGAACAGAAAGTGTGACTGAGTTGAGTGCTAAAATCCTAAAATGCTTTTTCTTTTCTTTTAGGATCAAACTTTTTTCCTATATGAGTATATAACACAGATTTGATAATAGACGTAAATGGGAGAAATGGCTTCAGTACACATTTTGAGAAATGAGTCTCTGTATTAAGGCAGGTCAAACTGAATGACACTAATTAAGAGAAATTTTTTGTGAATGTGGTATTGTTATGCCTGATGTGAAAATACCTCTGAAAAAGATAATAGATTAACAGGTCTGAAGGGCAAGATGCTTAGGACATGGGCCTCAGAATTGACAAATTCTTGTAGTGGAATTCAAAGTTGCATAAGTGACTAAGGCATGACCCTCAGCAGAAGAAAATTAGCCCACTGCAGAAGGAGCCATTGGCTGGAAGTACAACTGATCTCAGTGGGACATGGAATGAGTTGGTTCCATGGGAAATGTTTGTCCCTGGTGAAGTAAGAGATAAGACCCAGTGGACATACTCAGCCTTTGAATCACAGAAAAGGCTCCATACATATCAACTCAACAGACTATTAGATTAACGGTGGGGGCTGAATGTGGCAAGGCAGTTGGGGGTGGGGGGGTAAGGAGCACTGACTAGGGAGTCTAAGGTTTGAGTTCAAGTTCTGTTCCTGACTAAAAGCATTATTCACTGGCCATGTGCTTTTCTGGTTATCATTACTAGCTTTTTGACCTAGGCTGACTACCTACCCTCACTAGGCTTCACTTACCTCATCTTTAAAGTGGGTTATAATTGTCTCTGTTCAAATTGCTGTAGGAATTGCATGAGATGCTGCTGTTGATGAAAACCTCCCTGCCCAGTTTAGCATGAAGCACACAGTTTAGCGCATAGCTAACAGTTGGGTCAATATTACCCATAATTCTCCTTTTTCTTGTCAATCAAATACTTTTATTTGAAAATGTTAGTCATGTTTTAGTTAAAAAATTAGGATGATTTTAGTTGAGCTAAATCAGAGAGCTATTAATCTGAAACCAGTTGCAAAGCAGGTTTTACTCAGTTGGAAAAACCCAATCTTTCACACCCAATAAAAACAACTGTCCGGGGGCACCAGGCTGGCTCAGTCCATAGAGCATGCGACTCAATCTCATGGTGGTGTTCGAGCTCCACGTTGGGTGTTGAGGTTACTTAAAACAAACACACAAACGAAAACAAAACAAAACAAAACAAAAAAACCCTGCTCAGATTATTTTGGCACATTCTTAGTATTTTTTAGAGGGGTGTGTTTTAGTAGCAGAATGGCTTAGCAAATATCACATAAGCCACATTGAATGAATAAAAATGTCTGTGCTTGAGCATTGGGGCCCCAATGCGCTAGTCCTGTCTCTACTACTGATTAGCTGTTTGAATTTGATAGGAATGGGGCAGCCTCTCTCAGTCTCATTCGCAAGATAAGGGCGTTGCACAGCGTGATGTCTCTGATTCCTTCCTGTGCTCTAAACCAGAGCTGCCCCATCAGGTAGGCACCAGCCATATGGGATGACTGAGCCCTTGCAACATGGCTGGAAATTGAGATGTGCTATAAACATCAACTTCACCCTGATTTGGAAGAGTGTGAAAAGCTACTGCAAAATATCTCATTAATATCTTTTTCCTTTTGATTGAGTGTGGAAAAGATATTATTTTGCATATTTTTGGCTAGATGAACTAAATTACTAAAATTGCTTTCGCTTATTTCTTTTTCCTTTCTTTGATGTGGCTACTAGGAAATTTTAAACAACATGTGGCTTCCATGTGTGGCTCCATTCCCTTTCTATTCGACAGTAAATGCTGCTCTAAAAATTCTGTTGATGAAATAAGTTTTTGTGATGGTTTCAGTTAAATTGTACACAGAGCTGGGTTTCAGCCACGCTGGGAAATTTATGATAAGCTGATAGACCTGGCGGCTCCCACCCATCTGATTTCAGCAGTTGATTTGCGTTAGGGGTGGGGGATGCTGCGTTTGAGGAAGTGGGAAAAAGAAATACAGATGGATTTGATTAGAGTCCAAAGGAGACAGACAAAAACTGCAGACTGGATCTGATGGAGCAAGCTGGTAGAGGGAGGACTCCAGGACAGTGGGGTACATGTGATGCTCTGCTGGTGGCCAGGGGATGAAGCCTACCGCCTAGAAGGGAGCAGAGACATTCTGCTCACCTGTGAATGGAGCATGACAGAACTGTGGTACTGCCATCAATTGGCAGCTCAATATGGCAGACCATAGGAGATGACCCACTGGAAAGGGTCCTGGTGTCTCCACGACAGACATCCATGACAGGCCCTTCTCAGATACTGGTTTAAGGGACTGGAGGAGCGAAGTAAGAGCACAGAGCAAGCTTCATGGTGAATGAGCCTGAGAGATCAATTCATAAACTATGGATCAACAAACATAAACATGTGGCACTTTGCACGGTACTAATGTGTACGTACCAAGACATGGATGCAGTACATTTGGGATCTTAATGTTAATAAATACCTCCTTTGGACCTAAGGCTGGTAAGGTCCAAGGAAGGATTTTTAGCTAAGCAGCAATAATAACCTTTTAAAAATCAAAGTTTCCTGGAGAGCCTGGCTGGCTCAGTCCGAGCGTACGACTCTTGATCTTGGAGTTGTGAGTTTGAGCCCCATGGTGGGTGTAGAGATTACTAAAGTAGAATAGAATGGAATAGAATAAAAATTAGTTTCTTGAAAGCAATGACATGCCAGGTCAAAGAGTGGTGTCTTGCCCAGGTTGTCTGGGAGGTGTAGGGGGCCCAGCGAAGAGGGAGGAAGTAAGTGTTGACAGACATATACTTTGACACTTTTGTATTGCCTTAAGTTGCTTTATAACTAGGGAAATATAAACGGGGATCACAGAGCTTCCTTTTCTGGGACACAGGGATAGTATTCTTGAGGCAATGACAGTATTGAATACTAACTCATACCATTTCCTAAGCCTATGAATTAAAAAAAACTCAAATTATTACTTTGCAATGGCATTTGTGGTTCATTTTTCTTAAACATGTTTGTCACATGGCTACTGATTACCTTCTTGCTGTTAATATGCATGCTGATCTGTGATAAACTATGAAAAATTAATAAAAGACGTGTGGCCCTGTGAAGGAAGACATTTCCTTCCCAATTTTCAACATTATTTAATTCTTAAACCCACTTCAGAGTTAGAAATTGTGAAAAATGAATGTCAAAAATCTGTGACTCACAAGCGGTACACAGTTATTCCTAGATGACACCAATGAATCCTTTTTAGCTTTGGGGTTCATTGGGTTCATGGTCAGGGTCACAGTGACTGCTGAGAAGTGTTTCCCCCCACTAGTGCACAGCCCAGCAAAGTGAATTGTTACCTCCTTGATTGTGAGTGATCGCTCTTTGTCTTCCTTAATAACATCAGCTAGACTTCCAAGACTCTCAGCTCTTCTCCCTTTTCTATTCTTCCTGGGGATAACATCTGAGACTATACAGAATCAACCAGTCTTCAGTATAAGTTGGGAAACTACCCTATAAGGTACATAAATATCTGTGGGACGTTCGCCTCAGGCACTGTAGTAGGCTCCAGAACCCAGAATTGAACACAATCCCCCCTTTCCATAAGGAGGATCTAGACCATAAACCATTGCAAAAACAAACAAATACCCCAAATAAACACATGAGTAAACTGGAAAGAATAAAGCAACATCTGCCACTGATAATGGCCAAGAGAAAAGTAAAATGAAGGAAATGTGACCAGGGGAGCTTGTCAGGGAGAGTGACACTGGGCTGGGGACAAAGCTGATAAGAAAGGGACACCCAGACGGCACTTCTTTGAATGTTTTGATTACTTACTCCCTCTTGGGGAGTGAGAGGGACCTCACAAAAAGAGTTTAAATTACAGTGAACTGGATAGTTGGAAGCGTGACAATCATTTGCTTCTTTTTGAGAAATGAACATTATTTAAAAAATAGTGTTGTAGAGTATAATCCATACCTGCTCTACATACGTATTCTGTTTAGTGAAAAAAGAAAGCCCAGAGGAATTGGATTGGATGAGTATAAGAAATGATAAGAACGCAGAGGCCTCCAGATAGGGACTGTTTTTCCCCCAAAGTGACCCAGCCAGGAAGTGACAAAGCTGGGAACCAGAAGAGCCCTTAAGTCCATGTTTTGTGCTCTTCCAAGGACATTGGCGCCTTTTTGCTACACAATTCCTGCTTTAACAGGGATTACAAACTCAGACTCCAACAGAGGCCAAGAAAATAACACAATAAGTTGTTTAGTGATATATGTTGGAATGAAAAAGGACTGTCTTATCTTTAGGGAGCTTTAACTATTCCGTTCTAGCTAATTATTGCAGAACCAGGGCTTCCAGAGCTTCCGATTTTTAAAGGGAACCCAGAAACCTGAATTTTTATGTCACATACCAAAATATTTTAAATGTTAATAATTAGCACAAATTCATACACACACACACACGCATACATGCACACTCCATCTGTCAGCAGGATGCTGTCCAAGGGCCATCAGGATACACTCTATTTTTGATATTATAAGTCCTTCACATAAACAGCTCTCTTTTGTACACTCTGAAACCATTTGTCAGAGCTTTGCTGTCTTTTTTTCTTCTTTTGAAAAATGCAATTTTTTTCGGTTCACTAAGGCATATTCATGCTTTTCCTGCACAAAAAAACCAGAAAGCGTTATTTGAGTTCAGCTCTCAAAATATACTACCACAAGGGGGTGCTCAAACTTTTTTTTTTTTTTTAAAGTTTTACATGAGGTTAACACTAATTAATGCAGTAACAGAAACTATTACCCTATGACATTTTAGGTTACTCCTTCCTCCTGAGATTGGCAATGCGGCTTGATTTTGTGAAGAGTTGTTTAATCAACTATGAAAACAGACAGCAAACAAGCTCGATCCAAACCCAACATCACAGCATATCAGCCGACTTTTAATTTTTATTTTATTTTATATTTTGTTGTTTTTATTTTATACATTTGATTCAGTTTTTCTTTAAACCACACTATGTGCTTTAGGCAGAGGGAAAGGAGCAAGAAGCATGTAGCACAATGGGGTCCCATAGGCCTATAATTCAAATTTGAAATTAAAAACAAACAAAAACCACAGGATTCTCTGAGACAAGAAATAGATTTTCACTTAGGTAAAGGAAAAACCCCTGGTTAGTCCCCAGGGACTGAGGGTACTTGAGGACACTTCTCCCTTTAGCACCTAGCTGTTTCTTAGATTTCCAGCTTCAGTACCTTTGTGTCTCTTGGAATCTCTGTGAACTTGGCTCTCCTAACACATCCATCCGCACACCCTGAGCTGAGATGTGGTTTGCTTGTTGTTTTGTTTCCTGATTGCTTCTGTGGTCTGGAAGGTGCTTTACTGGCTGCACCTAGACTATACAGTTGGGATTTTGTTATTGTTGTTGTTGTTGTTGTTGTTTTTCAAATAACTCTTGTTTCAAGGCTCAGCTGGAACCTTCCCAGATCTTCTCCATCCACTTGACTAACCTACTCTTCCCCAAGTTCTGAGCACCACACAGGAGTTCATCATGCAGTCCTCACATGAGCCTTGGAGGTTGTCTCAAAGGTCTTCTCGTATTGCAGATACCGGCAAGGATAGTGGCACTGGAACTGGGCGGGTCTCATCCACTGGGTTAGACGGGTTTGGCACAGCATCAGCTACATGGCCTTATCTTAGCATTTATAACTTCTCCTTCACCTTCTTTTCCTTCTCGTCCCCTTCCCCTTCCCTTCCGCCATTTTCTTCCTCTTCCTCCTCGCTCCTCCTTCTCCTACCTATACCTCCTCCTCCTCCTTCCCACCATCATCATTACTCCTGCTTATGTATGCCTCTGTTTACCCCATTAGAGTTTGACTCTTAAAGTCCAGAGGCCAAGTCTTGGCATGGTGCCAGCTCTAGGCTGTCCATCCAGCACGGAGGGACGGGCTGTGGAGTCCTGGTGAAGAGAATGAGCTCCAGAGTCCAAGGTTTGGGGGGCATCCGACACTAGTTAACCAGGTGACCTGGGGAAAGACATACTATCTCGTGGCCTTATTGTCCTCCCCAGGAAAGCCTGGAGAATAATAGCACTTCTGCCACGAGGCTTTGTGAGAGGCGGTCGAATTAAAATCCATGCAGTGCTCCATGCGGGGTCTGGCACATGGAGCTCCATTGGGGTTAGGAATTCTAGCAGCCACTTGATATGGATGAATCTTGTTGAATTGACATTCCTGAAATTCAAACTGTGACATAGCTCCCAGTTTTCAAGGCAGCTTTTTTTTTTTAAAAAAAAGTTCTCGTTAGATTGTTAATAATTTACTCTCCATGATCTTTAGAATAAAGTTTCAGAATTAGTTGGTGACTAGCACTGAAAGACTGAAACATAAAAACAAAATAAATGTCAAATAAAGATCATTTAAAAATGTAAATATTACCACATACCACATATATTTATTGTTTAAAAGTTCACATTCTTGGGGCGCCTGGGTGGCTCAGTCGGTTAAGCGTCTGCCTTCGGCTCAGGTCATGATCCCAGGGTCCTGGGATCGAGCCCCACATCGGGCTACCTGCTCAGCAGGATGTCTGCTTCTCCCTCTCCCACTCCCCCTGCTTGTGTTCCCTCTCTCGCTGTGTCTCTCTGTCAAATAAATAAATAAAATCTTAAAAAAAAAGTTCACATTCTTTAATTTTCAAACACACAAAGCATTAGTTGCCTTCTTCGATTGCCTTGATCTATGTTTTGCGACAAAGATCGTTTTTATTCCTCATTGATGTTTGTTCGCTCATCCAAAACCATCTTTTAAGTTGGGTGTTAGGATACACACTGTTTCATATAAGCTTATTTCCTTTTTAAACAATTTTGGGGTTTTTGTCCAAATCAATACAGTTTTTGCCCATTCAGATATTAGATCAGTTTCTGATTTCCCAAGGGAGCATCCTTCAATAATATTTACATCTTCTCCTCCTTGCATTTACTCTCTTAAGGTATTTACAAAGAACTGTAGTGGAGAGCAAATATTTAGACACTCCAAGTGCCCTAAAATATCATTGGGCAGTTTATGAATGACGTAACAGTAAGATCTGCTAGGAAGTTTACAGACTGCACAGAATCACTAGTTGAAGGTGCTAATTTAAGGACTTCTTTCCAAACTTGTTATTTTTTGTCACACCATTCATTGAATTTGTTAAAATGTGGCATGAGATAAACTTATTGACTATTTTATTTACAAGAATAACTGTTAGCACACCGGACCATGAATACTCATTTATAACATAATGTAGTTGAGCTATAGCAAGACTGGATTAAATCATTCCTGCTTCTCTGCCCCATGTTTTAGTCCAGGTTCCTAGAAAGGTTCAGGACCGAGATGTCTTGCTTTCTACTAGATATCGGTGAATTCCTTACAACCGGTAACACCTCCATGTTGACTATTAGCCTACAGAAGAATTAGGGTTTTTTTCCCCTTAATTCCTCAACTGATTTTTGTTGAGATTCCAAGAAGCATAAACTTCCCATGACACACTGGACAAGAATGCTCACACTGAAATTGCAGTGTAGGATCCTCTGGGTGCTGTTCCCACCTTTGTTGCAGAACTTTCTCATGCTTTTCTTGTGCTATGAGTTTTCTTATAAACCCAACCTATTGGGCTTTTGTATTTCCAGGATTTCTCACAATTTCTTGTCTATTATAGGAGATGTCTTCTTTTTATTCTTTCAGCCTGGCCCAATATCCTTTAAAATGTTTTTTCTGTGATTTCTATGGGTTTGATGTGAGAAAGACATTATAATGTCTTGAAATGAAAGTTTAGCATTTCCATTTCTAGACGTCAGTATTGCAGTGAAGAGATAAATGGATCCTCTTCATAAACGGTGTTGGAAATGAAGGAGAGGCAGGATTCCCATCTGCTTTAGAGACAAATGGTGCTATATGGAGCTGTTCTGTAGCCAGTGCCTGGGAGGTAAGTAATTTGGCCAGCAGTGGTTTGATTCTCTCTCTCTCTCTTTTTTATTAAAATGAGCTGTTCTCCCTGCAGTAATTGCTTTAATATATTAATCAGTACTTTCTGATTAAATGCTATATTCTATTATACTGTGCTGTTGAAATGATAGGCTGTATGATTAGAGACAACTTTCATGTAATGAGCAAATCTGGCTTCAGATTTGTTAACTGCTCACACCTGCCCTCCTCATGACCTGGTGATTGTTAGAATATTCAACTTGGCTTCCGTCCTAATGTTCTTTAGGGTTGCCCATTTCTTTGTTATTATGTTTTTATTTGTACAATGAAGACTTTCCATGTAAAGAAGCAGAATTAGCGAGAGAGAGAGAGAGAGAGAGAAAGAGAGAGAAGTCTCCCTCCATGCCCCACCCCTCCCCATAGCAGTTTCCATCAGGCTTGGTTTATAGTGGGGGAAGGAGGAATGAATTCAGTCCCTCACGGGAAAGGACACAGGGCACAAGAAGTTCTTGACTTTAGCATGTTTGTAGTGAAATTTCATAGGGTTGAAAAATGAGCACTGCAAGACATCAATGTGTTGCGCTGCCTGCATCCCAGCATTTTAATTTGACCCAGGCAATGCGGTACAATCGGGATCAAACAATTAGATAAAACCTATGATGTTTAAAAATCTTATTTTATTAAAAAGTTGCAAATTGGAAAATTGAAGTGGGGCAAGTAAAAATACAACTGAAATAAAAATGGACTTCTTTAAAGATACTTAAATGGTAAACCCTGATCTATTTATAGCACTTCCGTGAGGTGTGTAGTTGAGAAGGAAAAGAACAGGTTTAAGAGCATGTTCAAAATGATGGAAAATTCTATTGTGGAGGTTTGACACTTTTTGGCTGACTGCTGTTAAAGCCCCATGCCTGTATTAATCAGAGTTCTCCAGAGAAACAGAACAGAACCAATAGTGTGTGTGTGTGTGTGTGTGTGTGTGTGTGTGTTGACGCACATGATTATGGAGCTGATACGTCCTAAGATCTGTAGTGATCAAGCTGGGGACCTAGGAGAGCCAGTGAGGCATTTACAGTCTGAGTCAGGCTTGAGAACCAGAAGATCTGTTGGTCTAAATCCTGTCTGGAAGCTGGTGGGCTCGAGATCTAGGAAGAGCCAATGTTTTGGTTCTGGCGTGAAGGCAGAAAAAACCAACCAACCAGCTCAAGGCAATCATCAGTTCCCATTACTTGCAGGAAGGCCAGGCTTTTAGTTCTATTCAAGCCTTCAGTTGATTAGATGAGTCCCACTCACATCAAGGAGGAAAATCTGCTTTCCTTGGTCTATAATTTAAATATAATCTCACCCGGAAACATCCTCATAGGTACACCCAGAATACCCAGTCAAGCTGACACGGAAAATGAACCATCACAGTGCTACGGGGGGCGGTTAACTCCTGTTTGGAAGGAGTTTCTCCTCTGCAGAAGCCAAAAGGGCCACATCTTCTTTGTCTCTATTCTAATGCAGCCACAGGGTAGGCATATGACTTAGGCTCAGCCAGTCAGAAACTTTCTTTGACTCTTATATGGGTGACACACTAAGACATGCTACCCATTGGAGATCCACTGCAGGGGAAGAACACTATATATATATCTTGACTGAATCGTTTTAGAATATTTTATCTTTCGGAGAGTAGAATTATCCTTACACCATATGCACTCAACAGTATTACACATTTCTCAAGTATATGTTACATGCACAAGCAGAAGATTAACTATATTTCAAGAAAAGAATTAATCAGAAGGCCTCAGGCTGCACCTATATGGAATTTCCTGTGAGGGGATTTTCAATGTAGATTGAAGACGAAGGAATGAAAGGAAAAAAGGCACTATGGAATTTCCTTACTTATAAATTAGAGGGAATATACAGACCTCATGAGATTGTGAAGATGAAATGTAATAAAATGAAATATGTAGTCCTAAGAAAAATACCTGTCACTTAGTATGTGTATAATAAATATTTAATGTTGATGTTGATGATGATGATGATACGTGGTGAGGATTTTTTCAGGAATCATCCAATGACATAGGTAAAAGCCAGAAAAGTAGGTGGTGAGGAGAAGGAACTTTTGAGAGTTTGAAACAACAGTATCAGGATACCCACATTCGTTACAGGTGGTCAGATTTATTTGACATGGATGAGCATTGATTTAAAACTCAGGGGATAAGAAGTTTAAAAAAAGAAAAAGAAAAGGAAGCACAAACAATGATGACATATCTAGAGCTGCCATCTTTTCTTCTTTTAAGCCAACAAGGCATCAGCTCAGAAATGAAGACTGAGATTCAGATGAATTCGCTCTTAAGTGGAGATGTCAAGTTTATCCTGAACCATGACTAATCACTACACTAGTGTGGATTTGGTGATATGTCTGGTATATTGGAAACAAATAGATTATCATATACTTCTTAAAAAGAGGAACTAAAATTTTTCACCAAGACAATGACAGAGCCAGTACAAATTCCCAAAACTTTAAAGATGAAGTCAATAGGATGGTGCTGAAGGTCAGGGAAGTCTGAGGAAATCCGATCCAGTCTGACCATTCTGGATGAGTTCAGAGAAGGACCCTGAACTGGAAACATTTTCATGACCAATGTATAGCATGAGACTACTCTGAGAAATGTTTGAGACACTATTTATCAACAAATAGGATGTATATATCACCTTCAACAGATTTACTAGGAAGAATGGTAATGTTATGGGCATCTGGGTGGTTCAGTCTGTTGAGTGACCAATTCTTGGTTTTTGCTCTGCTCATGATCTCAGGGTCATGAGATAGAGTCCTGTGCAGGATCCGTGCTCAGTGGGTAATCTGCTTGAAGATTCTCTCCCTCTCTCTCTGCCCCTACTCCCCACTCATGCACACGCATGCTCTGTCTCTAAAATAAATAAATCTTTTTTTAAAATGCTTGTTAAATATACACATTTCTAATTTCTACCTTTTTAATCTTTGCAATCTTAATCTCTGCTGAATGAGCCCTAAAATCTATATTTTTAACAAACTCCCTGGATGTATTTCTGCACAATTACCCCTGTCTATTTAGACTAACAGGGATCCTAGATGAAATTAGGTCTCTGGAGAAAATGTGTTCTCCACCACCCCAACCCAAGAAGAGGTGGAGTTAGAGCAGGTGTGAAGTTGTCTGCATTGCCGAGCTCGTGCTGAGAATGTCAGAGTTGCCCATACTGTTCAGGCTGCCCCAAATAATCTCCATCATCAAGGTCATAAAAGAACACTTAATGGGGCGCCTGGGTGGCTCAGTTGGTTGAGCGACTGCCTTCGGCTCAGATCATGATCCTGGAGTCCCTGGATCGAGTCCCGCATCGGGCTCCCTGCTCGGCGGGGAGTCTGCTTCTCCCTCTGACCCTCCCCCCTCTCATACTCTCTCTCTCTCAAATAAATAAATAAAATCTTTAAAAAAAAAAAAAAAGAACACTTAACACTACGGCGTTCTACAAGTACTCTTCCAGACTGAAACTGCTGCATGACTGACTTCAAATGTAGTGATGATTTGAAAAATTGGAGGCTAGCTGGGCTGGAAGATCTAAGAGGGCCTCACCCTCATTTGGGTGGTGGTCGTGGGCTGGAATGCTTATTAACATTTTTAAGTCTGTCTGAGCCTCATTTCATTGCAATTTCAATTCTGTGTTTCTTTTCCCTTCCTCCTCATTTTCCAAAAAGCTGTTGCAACATTTACTTATATTAACCGTGTATACAAAACTTGTAGAAATATGATCTACCAAAAGTAATAGGGTCCCTGAGATTTAAGCTTACTCTGAGCTAAATGTCGAAAGTAGAATTTGTTCCTAGATTAAACATCACATTTTCCAAAATGTATATTCTGTTTAATTCCTGCAACTAAATATGTAGTTGCAGGAAATAGCAATTTTAAAACTGCATCTAATTCTGATGCAAATTTAAGGACAGAAGGCACAGCAATTTACAAAACCGTGTTTTATATAAATTGAGAAATGGAAGATGGGTGGAATTAACACTGTTACAATTTTGATGTTATTTTCTGCCAGTTTTTAATCATGCATTTCATAATGTTGTCATAATTGTTTTAAATGCTGTTTTTAAAAAAAGCTTATGCCACAAATAATCTCTCATATTGCTACACGGTATTCAAGACATATTTTCAATGGAGGGTTGATCTTCCATCCAGTGGGTGAACTGTAATTTATTTAACCAATTCCCCAAGGGTGGACATGCAGTTTGTTTCCAGTTATTTTTTGTTTTGTTTTGTCCCCCCTCCTTTTTTTTTATTTTTACCTAAGGCCAGATTCCTCTAAGTGTAGTCAAAGCTTATGAACATGTTTACAAGACATGGCTGACGTCAGTTCCAAAGAGCTGCACCAACTTACTTGCCCATCAATAATCTATGAGCATGATTATTTGCCCTCTACAGCATTTCTAGTATTCACAAAACGTTACCGTCTTCGTAATTTCTTCAAATGTGTTTATTGAACACTTTACTATGTGTCACAGCCTCCAGATACAAAGAAGTTAAAGCCTAAAAAAGCTTGGGACTAAGTAGGAAATACAGATATCTAAAAAACGTTATTTCCAAGGACACCTGGGTGGCTCAGTCGTTAAGCGTCTGCCTTCGGCTCAGGTCATGATCCCAGGGTCCTGGAATCGAGTCCCACATTGGGCTCCCTGCCCAGCAGGGAGTCTCCTTCTCCCTCCCCCAATCCCCCTGCTTGTGTTCCTTCTCTCGCTGTCTCTCTCTCTGTCAAATAAATAAATAAATAAATCTTTAAAAAATAAAAAAATAAAAAACATATTTCCAGTTCAATTTTAAAAGTCCAGTGAGAGAGATTCCTGGTTAAGATGGCCTTAGATCGTCATGACTGCAATCTGCTTCAGATACATAACAACGATGGGCAAAGGACAAAAAATACAACATTTAAAAGGCATGGCTATATTAAAAGCCAAATAAAAGTGAAGCTATAGGCCTACTGGGCTCCTGGTTTCTGGTATCTATGGTGTGGGTGCAGGGAGAGACTAACATGTTGACGGATCCCTCCCCCAACCCCAATGAATAATACATAACTTCTATCAGTGTGTGGCAATTTACAGAGTCAACTGTGTTGATAGATTCCTTAACACCACAATGGAAACTGCATGCTTTTTTACTTTGTTTAATGCTTAATTCACTAAACCTCAAACCTTTCTGTTATTAACACTCACTCAAACATTGAGCGATCACAATCTTTCTAAATATTTCTATACTACTTACAAAGAAAATCCATCAAAACTTATAAAGTTAAAGTTAGAATATCTCAAATGTTTAAACGATTATGAGCTTATTTAATTTTACTCTCCTAAATATTTAATTAAAATCAAAACATAAGTTATGGAATTCTCTTAACTGCCTTTAGCAACTTAAGGAGCAGATAGAACTCACACAAAATATCACACCAATTATAAATATGACAGTAAAATTAAAATACAGTTGACCCTTGAACAACATGGATTTGAACTGTGCAGGTCCACTTCTATGTGGATTTGTTACAATACAGTACTATAAATGTATTTTCTCTTCCTTATGATTTTCTTAACATTCTTTCCCTCTAGCTTACTTTATTATAAGAATACAGTATATAATACACATAACATACAGAATATGTTAACCAACTGTGTGTGTTATCGGTAAGGCTTCTGGTCAACAGCTAGGCTATTAGTAGGTAAGTTTTGGGGGAGTTAAAGTTATATGAGAATTTTTGACTGTGCTGTAAGTTTGGAAGGGAGGATTGGAGCCCCTTAGCTTTGCCATGGTTCAAGGGTCAACTGTAGCTGTAAAGGTAATGATGAGAACATTTACCTGCATTAATTAGTGATTTCATTTCATATTTATATTCTTATTTTTGCTCTTATGTTTTTACCTCCCCAAGATTGCAGTAATTTTTCCAAAAGGTGGAAATAATATTTTCAAATCCTAAAGCAAAAGAATACTCTCTCTGACTTGCTGAGGTCCAGGGTTTGCTCTTGAGCAGTTGATTCTCAGTTGAGTTGCAGGACCCAAGACATCCAAAGTGATGCAAAATTGAGCCACCACCTAGGAGGAGTCTTTTCCAATGATGAAACTCCTTTCTTAGGTCATGAGACGTTAAGACCGTATATTTTATGAAATTTTATGTTTCTGAAATTTGATACTTTTCCAGGAATAATGTACACTTTATTTATTTATTTAAGATACTATTTATTTATTTGAGAGAGAGTATGTGAGAGAGAAAGCACAAGCTGGGGAGCAGCAGAGGAAGAGGGAGAAGCAGGCTCCCAGTGCAGGGCTCCATCCCAGGACCCCAAGATCATGACCTGAGCGGAAGGCAGATGCTTAACTGGCTGAGCCACCCAGGTGCCCCTAAGGTACACTTTAAAATAGACAACAATACTAATTGATAGTCCTCTCATTTTGACGGTTTTTTTCTTTTCTTTTGTTCTTTTTTTTTTTTTTTTGCATCACAGGAAATTTACACATGTTTTTATAAGTGTTTCATGATGACTAGTAGAGTCATCAGGGGTGTCAACTTCTAGAGAGAAATGAATGAAATAGTGTGGAAGGAACAAAACTTTAAGTTTAGAAATGGTGAGAAACGCTTTTTAAAAAATCCAAATTCATTGTAAGTAGATTTTTGGCAAAAACTGTGTAATCCAGATCCACATAGACTTTTGGCTTCTTTCTCTATGGCTCGGAAAGAGCTGTCCTCCAAGGGACACTGTGTCTCTTCGGTCCACAATAGTATTAAAGACCAAAAATTAGATGCTGGCTACAACTCAGTGGGGGGGTAAAAAAGCCCATGAACTTAACTTCCTTAAGTATTTTATCCCTTTTGATGCTACTCTAAATGGAGTTGCTTTCTTAATTTTCTGTGTGGATTGTTCATTGTTAATGTATGGAAATTCAACTCATGTTTGTGTGTTGATTTTGTATCCTGCTACTTTGCTAAATTCATTATTACTTCTAACAGTCGTGTGTGTGCGTGTGTGTGTGTGTGGAATCATTAGTTTTTTTACTATGAACTAAAGTTATATAAAGTTATATGAGTCATAGAAGTCCAGTTGTCTATGAACAGAGATAATTTCACTTCTTCCTTTCCAACTTGGATGTCTTTTATTTCTTTTTTCTTGCCTCATTGCTCTGGCTAGATCTTCTAGCACTGTGTTGAAAACAAATGGGGATAGTGGTCATCTTTGTCTTTTTCTTGATCCCAGAGTAAAGTTTTTCAGTGTTCCACCAATCAGTAGAATATTGGATGTGAGTTTTTCATCTGTGGCCTTTATTATGCTGAAGTCGTTTTCTTCTTTTTTTTTTAAATTTTATTACGTATGTTAGTCACCATACAATACATCATTAGTTTGATGTGGTGATCCACTTTCCATTGTTTTCGTATAACACCCAGTGCTCCATGCAGTACGTGCCCTCCTTAATACCCATCACCGGAATAACCCGTCCCCCTCCTCCTTCCCCCTCCGCTTTAAAACCCTGTTTGTTTCTCAGAGTCCATAGTCTCTCATGGTTCATCTCTCCCTCCGATTTCCCCCCCCCATTCATGAAGCCATTTTCTTCTATGCCCAGTTTAAGTAGTTTTTATCATGAAAGGGTGTTGAATTTTGTCAAATGCTTTTTATGAATTGAAATGATCATGTGGCTTTTAATGTGGTATAGTACATTGATTTATTTATGTGTGTAGAATCATTTTTGCATTGTTCCAGGAATAAATCCCACTTGGTTATATTATATAATGCATTTAACATACTGTCCAATTTGATTTGCTAGTATTTTCTTGAAGATTTTGCAATCAATATTCACCAGGGATATTAGTCTGTTGTTTCCTTTTCCTGTAATGTGTTTGTCTGGTCTTCATAAGAGGGAAACCCTGGCTTCATAAAGTGAATTTGAAAGTGCTCCCTCCTCTTCAATATTTTAGAAGAGTTTTAGGAAGATTGATGTTATTTTTTTTTTTTTTTTTTTTAACGTTTGGTAGAACTCACCTGTGAAGCCATCTGGTTCTGGGCTTTTATTCATTAGGAGGTTTTTGATTACTGATTCAAACTCCTTACTAGTTATAGGTCTATTTAGATTTTTTATTTCTTCATGATACAGTGTTGATAGATAATATGTTTCTAGAATTTGCCAGTTCCATCTAGGTTATCCAATTTGTATACAGTTGTTCATAGTATGCTTAATAATCCTTTTTATTTCTATAAACCTGTGGTAATGTCCCCTTTTTCTTTTCTGACTTCGGTTATTTGAGTTTGGTCTCTTTTTTTCTTTATCAATCTAGCCAAAGGTTTGTCAATGTTGTTGTTGTTGTTTTTCCCAAAGACCCAACCCTTGGTTTCATTGATTTTTCTCAATTGTTTTTCTATTCTCGATTTTATTTATCTACCTATTGCTTTTAAAATTGCTACAATTGAGTAATCATACGATTGTTAGGAAAGGTTAAAGGTTAGCAGATACCTGCTACTGTTTTGATATTCATTTCTTTAATTAATCCTGAAGTAACTACTTTTTTTTTCTTTTTTTGGAGAGAGGGGGGAGGGGATGGGGGAAAGGGCAGAGGGAGAGGAAGAGAGAGAATCCCAAGCAGGCTGTACGCCCAGCATGGAGCCTGATGCAGGGCTCAATCTCAGTACTCTGAGATCATGACCTGAGCCAAAATCAAGAGATGGACGTTTAACTGATTGAGCCACCCAGACATCCCAGAAGTAACTACTTTTTAAATCTTTGTTGACCAGTAGGTCAAGGAGGAGAGTGATAGCATTTGTCCTTTAGAAATATAACTTTGATAACAATGTGCTGAATGGTTTGAAAAGAGGAGAGACTCAAAGCAGAGAGAATAGTTTGGAGGATCCTGCCATAATGCAATTGATAACAAGCTTGAACAAAGGTAGTGACTGCAAGCATCTTTTCAATCTGAGATTTCCTTTTTCATTTGTGTATTTTTTTCTCTGAGTTGAAAATTTTAAAAGAGTTAAATGTTTATGTACACAAACATGCCAGTCTTTTACTGTAATTTATTTGTAACTTCTAAAGTAAAAAAAAAAAAAAAAAAAGTCACTTTGAGTTTCTGCTGTGGTTTTTTAAAAAAATTAACTTTTAATTTACCAGGTCATTTTCATTCGTTTTCTGAAATTGATCTGAATCAGGATATTCAGGCCTTGAGACAGAAGTGGGTCAAGCCTTTAGGTTTTCAAACAGAGGAATCAAATACAGGAAATTGGTTATACTCAGGTAACTATGTTAAGTAGCTGCTGGGACCAGCAACAATCCCTCTGACTGAAGGAATGCATGGAGGCAATGGGCCACCGGAGCCCAGGATCCTGGAGGAGGGGTCGGCCTGGGCCAGTGCTGAAACTGGAACAAAGCACCACCTAACCGGGTGCTGGGCTGCTGAGAGGCTGCTAGTCAGCAGGTGGCGGTACTCATTGCTGCGGGCGCCGGAAAATGCTATCAGATAATGATGGAGTGTTGGCTCTCTCTTGCTGCTGGAAGGTGCCCCCCGAATCCGGACCAGGAAGCAAACCCCTTCTCCCCACTGTTGCCCATACTTCCTCTTGGTAGAAACTAACCAGAAGCTTGGGGCAAGTGCCTGGGTCACTGGAACATGCAGGTCCCTGGACTCTCAGAGCTGAGCCGAGAACAGCAGGTGAATGATTGTTCAAGCCTATTTATTGTCAGGGACGCTGAGTGGGCCAAAACATTCCAGAAGGTCCTCTATTTGAATTTCTGAGTATCTGTCTTTTCTTGTTGAGAAATGAAGTAGGTCTGGCGCCTTTTATTCTCGTTTGGATGGATTCATTTCCACAGATTTCTGTATCTCCACCAGGTGGAGTCAGAGGCCAGTTTTAAAGGGTTAAATTTAGGAAGTAAATTTGGTTGAGAGTTTCAGTTTCTGATTGTATGAAGCAAAGATAAACAATACCAGGGGGACTGCTTCTTTCCTTTGATGTTTCCTGCTAGAATGTTACCTTGTTATTATTTTATTCACTTTGTTATGTCAATGTACCCCATTCTCTGGCTGTAACTTAGAACATTTCTGTTGGGAGGAACAGAGACTCATTCCAGCTGGCTTCAGAAAAGAGAATCTTATTATAAATATACAAGAAGAAATATCACAGACATTTTTGGAAGAGAAACAAAATACAGCAAAGGCTTACCAGGGGCTGCTCTTTGCTTCTTGTAGGGAACACATAGTCACTCTCATGTCTGTTTCTCATTTATTCGTTATTCATTCATGAATATGCACTGAGTCTCTGCTATGGTACTGGAGACTTGAGATACAAGGGTAGATAAGGCATTAATAGGGAAGAGAGATATCAAACAAATAAGCACATATAAAATTATAAATCACTATAAATGCTCTGCATACAATGTGCAGCTTTTTTTCGACTTTCTTTTTTTAATATTTTTAATTTAAATTCAATTAATGAACATATAGGTATTACCAGTTTCAGAGGTAGAGGTCAGTGATTCATCAGTCTTATATAATACCCACTGCTCATACATCACATGCCCTCCTTAATGTTCATCACCCAGTTACCTCATCCCCGCCCCCCAGCAAACCTCAGTTTGTTTCCTATGATTAAGAGTCTCTTATGGTTTTTCTCCCTCTCTGATTTCATCTTGTTTTTCTTTTTTCCTCTTTTCCCGTATGATCCTCTGTTTTGTTTCTTAAATTCCACACATCAATGAGATCATATGATAATTGTCTTTCTCTGATTGACTTATTTCACTTAGCATAATACCCTCTAGTTCCATCCATGTCATTGCAAATGCCAAGATTTCATTGTTTTGATAGCTGCATAATATTCCATTGTGTATATATATATATACTTCTTTATCCATTCATCTGTTGATGGACATCTGGGCTCCTTCCATAGTTTGGCTATTGTAAACATTGTTGCTATAAATATTGGGGTGCAGGTGCCCGTTTGGATCACTACATTTGTATCTTGGGGTAAATACCCAGTAGTGCAATTGCTGGGTCATAGGGTAGCTCTATTTTCAACTTGTTGAGGAACCTCCATACTGTTTTCCAGAGTAGCTGCACCAGTTTGCATTCCCACCAAAAGTATAAGAGGGTTCCCCTTTCTCCACATCCCCGCCAACATCTGTCATTTCCTGACTTGTTAATTAGCCATTCTGACTGGTGTGAGGTGGTATCTCATTGTGGTTTTGATTTGTATATCCCTGATGCCGAGCGATGTTGAGCATTTTTTCATGTGGCTGTTGGCTTTTTGGATGTCTTCTTTGGATAAATGTCTGTTCATGTCTTCTGCCCATTTCTTGATTGGATCATTTGTTCTTTGGGTGTTGAGTTTGATAAGTTCTTTATAGATTTTGGATACTAGCCCTTTATCTGATAAGACATTTGCAAATATCTTCTCCTGTTCTGTCAGTTGTCTTTTGGTTTTGTTGACTGTTTCTTTTGCTGTGCAAAAGCATTTTTTATCTTGATGAAGTCCCAATAGTTCATATTTGCCTTTGTTTCCTTTGTCTTTGAAGATGTGTCTAACAAGAAGTTGCTGTGGCCGAGGTCACAGAGGTTGCTGCCTGTGTTCTCCTCTAGGATTTTGATGGATTCCTATCTCACATTTAGATCTTTCATCCATTTGGAGTCTATTTTTGTATATGCTATAATAAAATGGTCCAGTTTCATTCTTCTGCATGTGGCTGTCCAATTTTCCCAACACCATTTATTGAAGAGACTGTATTTTTTCCATTGGACATTCTTTCCTGTTTTGTTGAAGATGAGTTGACCATAGAGTTGAGGGTCCATTTCTGGGCTCTCTATTCTGTTCCATTGATCTATGTGTCTGTTTTTGTGCCAGTACCATGCTGTCTTGATGATGACAGCTTTGTAATAGAGCTTGAAGTCCAGAATTGTGATGCCACCAGCTTTGGTTTTCTTTTTCAACATTCCTTTGGCTATTTGGGGTCTTTTCTGGTTCCATACAAATGTTACGATTATTTGTTCCAGCTCTGTGAAAAAAAGTTGATGGTATTTTCATAGAGATGGCATTGAATGTGTAGATTGTCCTAGGTGGCATAGACATCTTCACAATCCATGAGCATGGAACTTTTTCCATTTCTTTGTGTCCTCTTCAATTTCTTTCATGAGTGTTCCATATTTTTCTGAGTACAGATCCCTTGCCTCTTTGGTTAGGTTTATTCCTAGGTATCTTATGGTTTTAGGTCAGTTGTAAATGGGATCTACTCCTTAATTTCTATTTCTTCTGTCTCATTGTTTATATCCTGCCACTTAGCGGATTTCCTGTATGAGTTCTAGCAATTTTGGAGTGGAGTCTTTTGGGTTTTCCACATAGAATATCATGTCATCTGCAAAGGGTGAGAGTTTGACTTCTTCTTTGCCAATTTGGATGCCTTTTATTTCTTTTTGTTGTCTGATTGCTGTGGCTAGGACTTCTAGTACTGTGTGGTGATAATGGCCATCCCTGCCGTGTTCCTGACCTTAGGGGAAAGGCTCTCAGTTTTTCCCATTGAGAATGATATTCGCTGTGGGCTTTTCATAAATGGCTTTTATGATATCAAGGTATGTTCCTTCTATCCCTACACGGTGAAGAGCTTTAATCAAGAAAGGATGCTGTACTTTGTCAAATGCTTTTTCTGCATCTACTGAGAGGGTCATATGGTTCTTGTCCTTTCTTTTATTAATGTAGTGGATCACATTGATTGATTTGCGGATGCTGAACCACCCTTGCAGCCCAGGAATAAATCCCACTTGGTCGTGGTGAATAATCCTTTGAATGTCCTGTTGGATCCTATTGGCTAGTATCTTGGTGAGATTTTTTGCATCCATGTTCATCAGGGATATTGGTTTATAATTCTCCTTTTTGGTGGGGTGTTTAGTTTGGGGATCAAGGTAACACTGGCCTTATAAAAAGAGTTTGAAAATTTTCCTTCCATTTCTATTTTTTGAAACAGCTTCAGAAGAATAAGTATTAATTTTTCTTTAAATGTTTGGTAGAATTCCCCTGGGAAGCCATCTGGCCCTGGGCTCTTGTTTGTTGGGAGATTTTTGATGACTGCTTCAATTTCCTTGCCGGTTATGGGTCTTTTCAGGTTTTCTATTTTTCCTGTTTCAGTTTTGGTAGTTTATATGTCTCTAGGAATGCATCCATTTCTTCCAGATTGCCTAATTTGTTGGCATATAGTTGCTCATAATATATTATAACTGTTTGTATTTCTTTGGTGTTGGTTGTGATCTCACCTCTTTCATTCATGATTTTATTTATTTGGGTCCTTTCTCTTTTCTTTTTGATAAATCTGGCTAGGGGTTTATCAATCTTATTAATTCTTTCAAAGAACTAGCTCCTAGTTTTGTTGATCTGTTCGACTCTTCTTTTGGTTTCTATTTCATTGATTTCTGCTCTGATCTTTATTATTTCTCTACTTCTGTTGGGTTTAGGCTTTATTTGCTGTTCTTTCTCCAGCTCCTTTAGGTGTAAGGTTAGGTTGTGTATTGAGACCTTTCTTGTTTCTTGAGAAAGGTCTGTATCGCTTTAAAATTCCCTCTTAGGACCACCTTTGCTGCATCCCAAAGGTTTTGAACAGTTGTGTTTTCATTTTCACTTGTTTCCATGAATTTATTTAATTTTTCTTTAATTTCCTGGTTGACCCATTCATTCTTTAGTAGGATGCTCTTTAGCCTCCATGTATTTGAGTTCTTTCCAAATTTCCTCTTGTAGATTGACTTCCATTTTCAAGGCACTGTGGTCTGAAAATATTCAGGGAATGATCCCAGTCTTTTGGTACTGGTTGAGACCTGGTTTATGACCCAGTATGTGATCTATTCTGGAGAATGTTCCATGTGCACTAGAGAAGAACACATATTCTGTTGCTCTAGGATGGAATGTCCTGAATAAATCTGTGAAGTCCATCGGGTCCAGTGTGTCATCAAAGCCCTTGTTTCCTTGTTGATCTTCTGCTTAGATGATCTGTCCATGCATTGAGTGGGGTTGTTAAAGTCCCCTACTATTACTGTATTATTATCAATGTGTTTCTTTAATTTTGTTATTAATTGGCTTATATAATTGGCTGCTCCCATGTTAGAGTCATAAGTATTTACAATTGTTAGATCTTCTAACACTTGGATAGACCCTTTAATTATAATATAATGTCCTTCCTCATCTCTTATTACAGTCTTTGGTTTAAAATCTAATTTGTCTGATATAAGGATTGCCACCCCAGCTTTCTTTTGATGTCCGTTAGCATGATAAATAGATTTCCACCCCCTCACTTTAAATCTGGAGGTATCTTTGGGTCCAAAATGAGTCTCTAGCTGACAGTTTACTGTTGGGTCTTGGTTTTTTATCCAATCTGATACCCCGTGTCTTTTGATTGGGGCATTTAGCCCATTTACTTTCAGAGGAACTATTGAAAGATATGAATTTGGTGCCATTATATTACCTGTAAAGTCACTGTTTCTGTATATTGTCTCTGTTCCTTTCTAGTCTATGTTACTTTGGGGCTCTCTCTTTGTTTAAAGGATCCCTTTTAATATTTCTTGCAGGGTGGGTTAGTGATCACAAATTCTTCTAGTTTCTCTTTGTCCTGGAAGCTTTTTATCTCTCCTTCTATTTTGAATGACATCCTAGCTGGATAAAGTATTCTTGGCTGCATAATTTTCTCATTTAGCACCCTGAATATATCATGCCAGTCCTTTCTGGCCTGCCAGATCTCTGTGGATAGGTCTATTGACAATCTAATGTTTATACCCTTGTAGGTTATGGACCTCTTGTCCTGAGCTACCTTCAGGATTTTCTCTGTGTCTCTGAGATTTGCAAGTTTCACTATTATATGTCAGGGTGTTGATCTTTTCTTATTGATTTTGAGGGGATTTCTTTGTACTTCCTGGACCTGAATGCCTGTTCCCTTCCCCAGATTAGGGAAGTTCTCTGGTATAATTTGCTCCAATATACCTTCTGCCCCTGTCTCTCTTTTTCCTCTTCTTCTGGGATCCCAATTATTCTAATATTGTTTTGCTTTATGGTTATCACTTATCTCTTGAATTCTCCCCACGTGATCCAGTAGTTATTTCTCTTTTTCTCAGCTTTTTTATTTGCCATCATTTTCTCTTCTATGTCACTGATTCTCTCTTCTGCCTCATTTATCCTAGCAGTTAGCGCCCCCATTTTTTAATTGCATCTCATTAATAGAATTTTTTATTTTAATTTGATTAGATTTTAGTTCTTCTATTTCTCCAGAAAGGGATTCTCTAGTGTATTCTATGCTTTTTTCAAGCCCAGCTAGTGTCTTTATAATTGTCATTCTGAACTCTAGTTCTGACATCTTACTTATGTCCATACTGATTAGGTCCCTGGCAGTCAGTATGGCCTCTTGTTCTCTTTTTTGAGGTGAGTTTTTCCATCTTGTCATTTTATCCAGAGAGGAATAGATGAATGAGAGAACAAAATACTAAAATGGTAACAATGACCCCAAGACATATACACTAAACAAATCAGAACAGACCTGAAACTGAAAAAAAAAAAAAAAAAAAAAAAGAATATAATCAGACAGGTGAACACAAGAGAGCAATACACTGGATCCTGTGTATATTTTGTTCCATTTGTTAGAAAACTAGAACCCAAAATTGTAAAGAAAGAAAAACTTATATATGTACAAAAATAAAATTAAATATAATGGAAGGATAGAATGTAACTGTAAAATGAAAATTAAAAGACCAAAAAAAAAAGAAGGAATATAAATAGACAGGTGAGCAGAGCAGAGCAATACACTATATCCTGAGTGTATTTAGGTCGGTTTGTTAGAAGAAACTACATCTCAAAATTGTAAAGAAAGAAAAACATAGATATACAAAAATAAAATTAAATACATTGAAAGGGTAGAATGTAACTTTAAAGATGAAAATTAAAGAAAGCTTTAACAAAAAACAAAAAACAAAAGAGAGAATATTATCAGACAGGTGAAGAGAATAAAGCCATACACTAGATTCTGGGTGTATTTTGCTTTGTTTGTTTGAAGAAACTGCAGCCCAAAATTGTAAAGAAAGAAAAACTTATATAGGGGCGCCTGGGTGGCTCTGTCGTTAAGCCTCTGCCTTCGGCTCAGGTCATGATCCCAGAGCCTTGGGATGGAGCCCTGCATTGGGCTCCCTGCTCAGTGGGAAGCCTGCTTCTCCCTCTCCCACTCCCCCTGCTTGTGTTCCTGCTCTCACTATGTCTCTCTCTGTCAAATAAATAAATAAAATATTTTTAAAAACCTTATATATACACAAAAATAAAGTTAAATTTAATGAAAGGATAGAATGTTACTGTAAAAATGAAAATTTTAAAAAGATTTAAAAGAGTTGATAAAATAAGAAATGGATTGAGAAAGGAACGAGAAAAAAATTAAAATTGAAACACTAAAGAACCATAGGAAAAAAACCATGAATTCTATATGCTATATTCCCCTCGCACGAGAGTTTTGCAGTTCTCTATGATTGGAAAACATCTCAGCGGGCTGTTCTTGCTGATCTTCTGGGGGAGGGGCCTGTTGCTTTGATGCTCCAGTATCTTTGCCAGAGGCAGAATTGCCCCACCCTTGCCTGGGGCCAGGCTAAGTAATCTGCTCGGGTTTGCTCTATGTGGCTTTTGTTTCCCTGAAGGCTTTCTGCACAGCTTTAGAGGATGAGAATGAAAATAGCAGCCTCCCAGGTGCCTGGGTGGCTCAGTTGGTTAAGGGACTGCCTTCGGCTCAGGTCATATCCTGGAGTCCCGGGATCGAGTCCCGCATTGGGCTCCCCGCTCGGCAGGGCGTCTGCTTCTCCCTCTGACCCTCCTCCCTCTCATGCTCTCTGTCTCTCATTCTCTCTCTCACAAATAAATAAAAAATAAAAATTAAAAAATTAAAAAAAAAAAAGAAAAGAAAATAGCAGCCTCCCTACACGCCCCCCCTCAGCCGCCCAAAGCTCAGGGCCCCACTCCTCAGTGAGCCCTCAGGGAAAGGCAGTCAATCACTCCTGTCTCTCTGGTCTCCATCTGCAATCCACGCGCACCTGGCCTGTGACCCAGCATTTGTACCTCAGGCACACCACCCCTTTTTGAGTCTCCAAACCCGGCAGACTCTGGTGAGCACCCACGCGGCTCCTCCCAGGGGAGGAAGGGGGGGGTCTCCCCGACTCTGCTGCTTGTTGGGCCCCTGCTCACAGAGCAGTTGCCCAATTGTGCCACAGTTCGAGGTTTATGGCAACCCTGAGCTGAGAGCCCACTCCTGGGCTACTGATTGCAGCCGACTTCCCCTATAGGATGCCTGGGAATTCTGCCCACACTCAGGTACCCCTGTTCTTTCTGTGACCCCAGTGATCCTGAGAACACACTGTCCCACCTAGGATTCCACCCCACTTCACCAACTGAGCACCTTCCAGACACAGACATTCCTCCCTGCACAGACTTCTAAAAGGTCTGATTTTGTGCTCCACTGTTAGATCACTTGCCGGTAGCCAGCTGATGGAGACTCCCTCCCTCTTCCCCCATCCCGCACCCCCCCCAGCCCCCGCCATGGTCTATCATCCCTTATATCACCTCGGATTCACTTCTCTGCACCTCTTACCTTGCAGAAAGTGGTTTTCTATTTGTAGAGTTGCAGCTATTCTTTTCTTAGATCTCCAATTGAGTTCACAGGTGTTCAGAATGATCTGATAGCTGTCTAGCCGAATTCCAGGGACCAGATGAAACTAAAGTCTACTCCTCTGTCATCTTGGACTATCTGCCAATGGGCAGCTTTTAAGAGAGTGTAACATGGGTACTTAATTGCAGTTATGAAGTTGAGGCAAAAAGAATTTTTAAGTAGCATTTAAGTATAGCTCTAAAAAGACAATTATGAATCAGCCCAATTAGATTGAAGAAGCAAGTTTGCTCAGTTACAAAGTGTTTGAGAAAGAATCTAATTATTTGCTATGTGTATACATAAGCACTAGGCTTATAATTTAAATAGCTTATTATTTTGGGGCGCCTGGGTGGCTCAGTCGTTAATGTCTGCCTTCAGCTCAGGTCATGATCCCAGGGTCCTGGGATCGAGCCCCACATGGGGCTCCCTGCTCAGCGGGGAGCCTGCTTCTCCCTCTCCCACTCCCCCTGCTTGTGTTCCCTCTCTTGCTGTGTCTCTTTCTGTCAAATAAATAAATAAAATCTTCTAAAAAAATAAAAATAAATAGCTTATTATTTTAATATCGGGTATACATATTTGTGGTGAGTGGAGAAAATACTTATCAGAATTAGTGAAGAACCGGAGTTGTGAAAACCTGTGAAATATACATAGTGCTATTTCATTCAGATTGGTTCTTTATTTTATATTTGCTTTATGTAGTAATTAAAGGCAGAAATCATAAATTCGTGATCGGCACAATGTTTTCCAATACTTGTTCCCAGTGTAATTTTAAAGTGCATGAAAATAACTTGCCTTGCATTTTAAGTTGGCCAAACTCCCTGCCCCTTGGGGGAGATTTATGACATGAACTCACAGATCTGGTTCTCTTTATCTCCACCAAAATGGCACAAAGGCAAATTTGAACCAGGCATAAAAATGATGTCCTAGCTACAGATGATTTCTCTTTTAAATCAAGTCATTGCAAGTCCCTAAACACTACCTGACATGCATCTGGTCTCACTGTGTCCAGGGTGTACATTTGACTTTCAGAGGTCTGACATGCAGTCCTTATTCTCCCTGACCTTTCTCGTATGCAGCAGGCTAATTGTGAATTAGTGAGTTAGCCACCCTGAGTCAGAAAGTTACTACTGGCGGCTTTACTCCCCTCAGGTCCTGATTTCACAGACAACAATCCACAATTAAATGCATTGATTTAATAAAGCTCCACTGACCATTCTGATTCCTTTGTTGCTGTTCTTCTACTTACTGGATTTGGGATAATGTATTACTAGACCACAGATAGACAAAAAAATTGAAAAACAAGAAGCAGATCCTAACAGTCTGCTGGAGTAAATGAATGAACATAAAATGATCACTATTGTCTTCTAGCTATCTAAGCCTAGCAAATGGACTATTTAAAAACCCTGTCCATAAAAGAAATTTTGCACTTAGAATTTTCTGAGAAATACCTAGAAAATATAACTGATGCAAATTTACTTATATTGTTTTGAGTGATAGAGTTGGCAATTTAAATGAAAACTTTCTAGTAATCCTGGAGGTCCTTTGCAGGTATTTATTTAAGGGAGAGGAGATGTCCAAGTCTGGGTTTTTTGTTTTGTTTTGTTTTGTTTTTTTTCCTATTAACTCATTTCAATAAAAATAACTGGAAATATGTAGTCTCAGCTAATCATATTTTATTATCTTTAGAGATTTTTGGCCTCCACACAGTTAGTGGTTGGATGGCCAAAAGATAAACCAAGATATGAAATTGATTCTATTCTTCAGAATTAAAAAGTATTTTTCCTAGATATATGGGCAGGACTCCCATAACTGAATCATCCAAAATAAACTAGATTAATTAGGTCCAGGATGGATAAGACAGAATACCCACAAAAGAATCACACTGCATGTAAACTTAGAAATATTCATTCTCTTATGTCGGTAGTTTTATATTTAGTCTGTGGCCGTGTAAAGAAAATGAGTGAACCAGCAAGACTTAAAAAATGCTGTTCAGGGCTCCTGGGTGGCTCAGTTGGTTAAGCGACTGCCTTTGGCTCAGGTCATGATCCTGGAGTTCCAGGATCGAGTCCCACATCGTGCTCCTTGCTCAGCAGGGAGTCTGCTTCTCCCTCTGACCCTCCCCCCTCTCATGCTCTCTCTCTCCATCTCATTCTCTCTCAAATAAATAAATAAAATCTTTAAAAAAAATGCTGTTCATATCTCAGTGATTAAGATGACAGGCCCGGATTCAAATCCTAGCTCTACCAGCCACTATTATGCAACTGGTAGGGTCAATTACTTAAGTTCTTTGTGTCTTAGTCCTAGCCTATAAAATGGCCATCAGTACAATGTATACACATTGAAAGGTTTTTGTGAGGATAGAACGATAATCAGGTTTCTAAAGTACTTGGCACAGAATAAGCCCTTATTTAAAAATCAGACAGCATTCTTAACAACCTGCAATTTGGTTTCATTGCTTATCTCTGCATGGTGTACCCCTAGGGCCATGATTCCGAACTGGGAGCTACCCTACCTCCTATCACCAGGGGGCATTTGGCAATGTCTGGAGACATGTTTGGTTGTCACATCTGGGGAAGGAGAGCATTCTACTGGTATTTAGTGGGTAGAATTCAGAGATGCTGCTAAACATTCTACAATGCCCAGGGCAATCCCAACCACAAAGACTTATCCAGCCCAAAATGTCAATAGTGCTATGGCTGGGAGCTTTGTGTTAGGGTTTAGTGCGCCTCTGTTTTACTGAATGTGTGTTGTATAAGGGTGTGACTTTGTGTTTTGTTCTCTGATTTACTCTCTGCTTCCTCTTCTCCCCCCCGCTCCCCCCACCCCCCATTCTGGTAGGCTATGAACTCCTTGGGCGAGTTTTAGAGCATCTCTATCGTGGTCGTGCTTGCATTGTCCAGCCCAAGGCCTGACCCAGACACCTCAGCAAATGCTGAAGGATGTTTTGTAAAATGCTTTTCCAAAAGTCCATAAAAAGCTAAATCTATTATTGTGGGCTGTGCATAGCAACCATGTATTTTGAACTAAAACTCAGGACATTTGTTCTGACGAGATAGGAGAATTTTCGTGGTAAAGTCAGAGCACATTTGTTTTGGTGTTAGAAAGACCTAGGTTTTAATTTTGCTCTGAATTTACCACTTAGCCTGTTACTTCGACAAGTTACAAAACTGTTGCTAATCATGCATTTATTCTAGGGGTGTTGTGAAGATTTCACAAGATCGTCCGTGTGAAGTGCTTAGTTCAAGACCCTCGTTCCGGGCGCCTGGGTGGCTCAGTTGGTTAAGCGACTGCCTTCGGCTCAGGTCATGATCCTGGAGTCCCTGGATCGAGTCCCACATCGGGCTCCCTGCTCGGCAGGGAGTCTGCTTTGCCCTCTGACCCTATCCCCTCTCATGTGTTCTCTCTCATTCTCTCTCTCTCAAATAAATAAATAAAATCTTTAAAAAAAAAAAAAAAAAAAAGACCCTCGTTCCTAGCAGCTAGGACATCCTATGACTTTGGGCAAATTCCCACCCCCAGCCTTCATCAGTAAAGTAGAGATAATAACTTCTTTGCATGAGCTTCAAGGCTTAAAGGAAATCATGATGTGCTTAGCAGAATTTAATGAACAATAACTGTTATCATTGTTTTTATTTTTATATCAGTGGCAAAAAAATAAATAAATAAACTCAAGAAAAGAACTCGTTCTCTCTAAGAACAATAGGAAGGAAACAAAACAGACCAGAACAAGGCATCCAAAGAGAGACATTTTAAGGTATTTTGCACATATTCCAAAATAGCGAGATACATTTAGAGCTCTCTTCCAAAAAAGACTTGGACACCCTAGTTCTTGTAGCTACATTGACTGGAAAGGCACTGAGACCTTTTACCTGTGTTTCTGGGCCATTTTTCAGAGTATTGAATTATCCCAGGATGAATGTGTTTCTTTTCTTGGGCATGTGACAACAAAAAAGTAAATTGTGATGATTACGGTCACCTTCTGCCCTGTCTCTTTTTTTTATGCAGAGAGGAAGCTGCCAAAACATTGAAAAGTGGTTTATATCAAACGTTTGGTGGCAGTGCAGGAGAGAGGAAATAGTACGTACATAATATGGGAATATCTCTTATTTGATTATGAGTGTGGGGGGAGGGGAAGAGACTGGGAGAGAAAAAGAAACAGTGTGAGTATTAGTCAGGTTTGGTTCTGTTTCCAAGGGCAGGGATACAACTTAAAAGGAAACTTTATTGGCTCACTGGCCCGTGCCTTAGGATGGACTCCATTTGGGCTGGATTGGGTTTTATGTTCAAACCTGGGGACATCTTCAGGAAGAGGGATGGAATATTGTTTTCCTGACAGCGAGAGACTTGAGTTCACACTGTGCCCAGAGGGTCAGGTACTGTGTTTATGGGCTCCCCTGGAGGAGTTCCCCTAAGTCTTTCCTTCTTTCCCTGTCTTTTTTTTCTTCTAATTTTGGTGTGGTATGAGACTGCTTTTTACCTCCCCTATAGGATCTATCCTTCTGTGCAAGAGATGGGAAAGATTCAAACATCATAATCTACTGGTGGATGCGAGAGACACCTGCTTGCTGTTACACTTACTAAATAATGTCACAGGTTGCTCTTAGTGACCCTGAGAGTTTTTCAGAGTCCAACATGAGGAGCATGCCTTAGGGGCGCTGTGATGTCCAGGCAGGTCTGACAGCCATAAAGCCCCCTGAGAGATACCTATGAAGGGCTCTTGGTGGGGGGCCTAGAATCCACTCCTTGGAAATCAGCATTAAGATGTTCACAGAAGAGAGGGCAGATCTATGAGTCTGTCTTGTTGGCAGAAGGTGTCCTGTCATGCTCAGTTTCCCCTGCATAGAAAAATTTCTTAATAACCATCTGTTGAATGAAGGAAACAGGGGTAAAGCCAAACTCTGGGCTCCATTTTGAGATTCAGGGTTGATATGCAAAGGATTCTGTAGAGCTTGGAGTCACACCATTCTGGAACTTTCAGGCCTGTTGAACGGGAAGGCCAGAAGCATTCACCCTTTTCTATAACCCATTTTCAACTAAAAACTTGTTGCTGAAGCTCAGGATGTAGACAATACAGGAGACGTTCTAGTTGGAGCTGGAGGGAGCAGGCAGGGCTCCCCAAACTTGGCCATTCACCCTTCGCCTTGCCACATGGACACCTCTGCCCTGATTCATCAAGAGGCACGTGGGACAGTTCACAAAAACCAGGACCAAGGCACTAGAAAGAGGGCGGACACTTGAAAACAAGCCTCTATCCTGTTGAGCCTAAATCTCTTAGAAGCCAGCACGTCAAAATTGAACTGCAAGAGTAATATACTAAGAGAGCAAGACTCATTCCACATGGGTGAGCTGTCACCTTCACTGGGATGCAAATTCAACAAGTGATTGGTGTGGGACCACAGCAAAGAGGGTGAGGAGCCGGGCCCCAAGAAGCAATTGTATGGGTCCAGGGCTGTCTCTTCATGGCAATGGAACAATTAAAGCCCCAGGCAGTGTGGGGAAGTGTTAGTGGACTCGCTAAAGGGACCTTGAAGGCTAAACACCCCTGACCAGATGCCCCAGATAAATAAGGAAGTGAGGGAGAAGATTAAGAGGCATTGTCTTCCTGTGAGGAAGCCTCATGAGGAGCCAGCAGTCAGGGTGGGTGCGGCATGAGACGCCCATGAGAACTACTACCAGATACCCCTTGACCCTGGTACTGATGTTTTGAGAGCTTCTTACATCACCCACAAGAGCAGGTCACTTGAGGGCAGCAGGCCACGTTGGCTTTCCTGACCCCAGCCGCCAGACCTGGGAATGGTAGAAGCTGCTACCTTCTCCATCGACCTAAAGGGATGATCCTACCAATGTGGTAGCTCAGGTTTGTTTCCACATGGAGTCTCTGACTTCGAAGAATGGGAATAAATTGGGAGACGACAAAGCCTGCCAGGCCTCCAGCCCCTTCCCTCCTGGAAGTGTTCTGGGCTCTGCAGGCTAACAAATTTAGATGGAAGAGTGAGTTTGCTCAGCAATCTGCTAAACAAGATTGCCCTGTCAGACATATCCAGGGACATCGGTGAGTCTTCTTCTTACAGGAAAAAAGAGAGCAGAGAAGACTTGATACAAACTTTGACTTTATTTTGGGATAGCGATTATGGATTTCTCTCCTCTTCTCCCCAGGGGGATCGTCAGTTTTGGGGTCTAGCTGGTGAGACCTGTCTGGGGTGGCGCTCCCTGGGAGCAGGTGTGTCAGCGATCACCCCATGTTCCTCATGCCATGTCCCCTCGAGTGACCCTATTACCCCACAGCAACTCTCAGACATTTATCCAGCTTTCTGTTTCTTCTCAGTGCTTACAACCAGACAAAATAGTGTATATTTACTTGTCTGCTTCTGTATCATCTCTGCCTCCCTCCCTAGAGCACATGCTGAGTGAGAGCACGGACTTTCTCAGTATTCCTCGCTGTGTCCCCACCACCTAGAAGAGTGACTGGCATGCACCTTGCCGTGTGTTTTAAGGGTTTTCCTTCCTCATTTAACTTCTCAGCCTATGGGTTGGGCACCATCTTTATCCTCATGTTACAGGAAACAACTTTAATCTTAACTTGGTCAAGATCCCACAATGAGAACTGATGAAATCAGGATTTGAACTCCGGGCTTCCTGCTTCCAAGTCTACAGACTTTCCAATCCCATTTCCTCATCTGCCAAGTTTCAGTTGAATTAAAAGCACTCTCTTGATGAAGAAATTCTTTGCAAGCATCTTATTGGCAGTTGGTTTTGTGCCTCTGTCTTTGCATCAAACTAGCTGTGGTCCCAGCGGCTGGGGAGCTGGGTGTGGTGCTGTGAGTCTGGAGTCCTCATTGCTCAGACGGCTGGGCAGGCGGGTTCTTTAGAGCGTGAGTCTGTCTGGGTGTGGAAGTTTGACAGAGGAGGGGGTTCACAGAAGAGCATTCAGATAGGGCAAACAATAAGAGAAAAAGAAGTTGAGTTAACAAGTGAAGAAAAAAACCCACAAATGAAGAAATGAGTATTTATCATTGGTGGAGTGAAATCAGGTAAGGGTAGAGGGAATACCCTGTTTTATCCTTAGTAACCTGGCCACACTCTTATTCAGGACTCTGATGAGAATAGAGAAAGCCTGGAAGTTCCTGTCTCCTCATTATTTTTTTTCAGCTTCATTAAGATATCAATGAAAAATAAAAACTGCATACATTTAAGGTGTATAATGTGAAGGTTTGATATATGTATATATTGTGAAATGATCACCACAAGTTAGTTAAGATATCCATCACCTCACATAGTTAGCCTCCCCCACCCCTTTTTGGTATAATGAGGAAAGTGCATATTTACACTCAGCATATTTCAGGTATACAATGCAATATTAGCGATAGTCATCATGCTCGACATTAGATCTCCAGAATTTCTTCATCTTATAACTGGAAGTATGTACCCTTTGACCAATATCTTCTCATCTCCCCCACCCTCCAGGTCCTGGAAGCTACCATTCTCTATGACGTTCTGTGAGTTCTTCCAGTCTCATTGCTTATTCCTACCACATTTTGACTGGTTTAGGTGGAGCAGAGTCAGGCATGTCTATGTCCAATACGCTGAGGTTTTGGAGGACGTCTTGCATGCCCCAAAATATGGTTGTTGTTGTGGGGGGTATATGTCCCAACGGGATTGTCATGGTTAACAGGATTTTTTTTAAAAAGATTTATTTATTTATTTATTTATTTGAGCAGGGGAGGGGCAGAGGGAGAGAGAGAGAATCTCAAGCAGATTCCCCGCCGAGTACAGAGCCGAGTGGGAGCTGGATCTCACCACCCTGAGATCACGACTTGAGCTGAAACCAAGAGTCAGGCGCGTAACCGACTGCGCCATGTAGGCGTGCCATGATTATTAACAGGATTTATATGGGCAAACGATGTTCAGAGCTGCAGCTTGCCTTTCTCTTCCCACTTATATTCCAGGAAAGCAGTTTGCTAACATCCTGTGTTTTCTACTGAAGGGTAGGGCCATTTGATAGTTTCTGTATTTATTTTACTGTTGGGCTTTGTACAGTGTCTTGTTTGGATTAGTGTCCAGTTAGATAGAGATTCTTCACTTTTTCCTAAATTGCATTGGAGGATTTATAGAATCTTGTTATTTTAATGTGTAGATGCTGGACACTGGAGTGGTTTTTCACAGGTTTAGGTGTTATGTTTTGCAGCAAGTTGGCAAAAGCACACAGATGTCCCTGGGGTTGACTGAAGATGCCATACATCACAAGAAACCAGGTGCCCACAAGAAGAAGAAATGAACGCTGATAAATTCCAAATTAGAATCACCAAAGCTTTCCTCTACTAGCCCTTTTGATAGCAGTTTTATCTGTCTGTTATGGGTGTGCATTATAGTGATGGGAGAATCGGGAAATATTATACAGAAAAAATGGCTGAGCTTACTGAATATTTAGGAAAATGTACTTCTTTGAGCTGGCTTTGAAATATAATGCATTTCCCTGTGATGGTGGCAAGGGTTACAAAGCTAATAACCATTTCATAAGGTCCTGCAAACCAGACTACATATGTAATATATCACTTCTGGGCAGAGGCTGTTAAAAGCTAGTGTTCCTTTTCCACCTACCTTTTCCCTTAAAGTGGTGACCTTGATGGTTGCTTGTTCTGAAGAGGGAGCTGTAGGAGGCACGGAGGCTGCCGTACCCACCCAAGATTGTGTAAGAGTAATCAGTCCTCGCTGTGCAAAGACAGAGTTCTGGAAGGTTTTCTGTTATTGCAGCATTATATAGCCCACCTGACTAATTTTTTTTTAATTTATTTTTTGACAGAGAGAGAGACAGTGAGAGAGGGAACACAAGCAGGGGAGTGGGAGAGGGAGAAGCAGGCTCCCCGCTGAGCAGGGAGCCCGATGCAGGGCTCGATCCCAGGACTCTGGGATCATGACCTGAGCCGAAGGCAGATGCTTAACGACTGAGCCACCCAGGTGCCCCCCACCTGACTAATTTGGAAGATTAAGGAAATACTCATGGGACAAAGCCACAGGAGAAGAAAACAGGGTACAAAAAGAAAGGCAGTATAAGGTCATCCTTCAGAGACTGAACTGAGTTTGAGTTCAGGGTCAGCCGAAGCCTGTGACTTTACATAACACCACTACACCTGTTTTATGTAAAGTGGGAATAAAAATAGTATGTACTTCAGAAGGCTGTGGTAAGGGGCGCTGGGTTGCTCAGTTTGTTGGGTGTCCGACTCTTGATTTCAGCTCAGGTCATGATCTCAGGGTTGTGAGATGGAGCCCTGTGTTGGGCTCCATTATCAGCACTAAGTCTGCTCAAGATTCTCTCCTTCTCCCCTTGCCTCTCCCCCTGCGCTCTCTCTCTCTCAAATAAATAAATGAAATATTTTTAAAAAAGAAGGTTGTGGTAAAAATAAATGAGGCAACTCATGCAAAATCACAGTGTTTTGCATAGTTCCTGGCACATAATAAGCACTTAATAAAATGCCTGATAACACAGATTTAAAAAAAATAAATAATACAAAAACTCATCTCGCCTTGTTCAGGATGTCCATCAGTATTGTGAAAGCCAACTCAGGCCCAACTGTAAGAGAGAGGTTCTTAAGTTATAAGATCTACAGATGGATTTTAGAAGGGTAAGTAAACCCCATAAAATTGCATGCAAAATTGCATAAATAAGTGTGCTTTTGTTTAAATATAGTGAATCCTAAGTGAGAGTTTTATTGAGAGTGTCTGTAGGCTTATATAACAGATCATAGGAATGGAGAATCAAGTTTGGATATGAAGATATTGCAGTGAAAGTATTGATAAGACATGAAGACTCACTGGATTATTGGGAAGTTCAAGGAGTCAAAAAAAATTAATCTGAGAATCTGCAATGGTCAAAGCTCAAAGATTCTCGGGTCTGGTCTTGTGTCTCCATCCATCCCTCCTTAGAAAATCTTCTACACCCAGCAGGGCTCCCGCGCTCCAAGGGATATTTCTGCCCAGCCCTCTGAGTAATGCAGACTCTGGGCTCATGCCACGGCAACCAAGCCCCCAGCTGTTGTGACCACTATGGCCAGTTTCATAACAGGATGAGGGACCTAAACCAACCAATAATAAAACCCTTGAGAATAATCACCTTATCCATGGGATTTGTTTTATTTCAATGGGAACTTTGAAAATGAGGGAGCAAACAGTAAGAATGCTGGCTCTGAGGTCAGCTCACTTAACTGAAATATCCCAAGCTAGAACCTACTCAGGTATAGCTGAATTCAAGACTGAATGATACTATCAAGACTGTTCTTTTCCATCCACCGGTTTTACTTTTCTTTGTGAGTTGACTCCATTTCTACCTAGGCTCTTGTCATGAAAGATACAGTTTTAATCTAATTGAACAAAAGTTTCGCGGAATCACTGAGATTCAGTATCTATTGCATTACAAAGAAGGTACTAAGCCATAGGGGGAAATTGCAAAGAGCTAACCAAAAATAAATTATACGATGATGGAAATCTCTCACGGTTATCAAAAGAGTTGGCGTGGGTGATATTAAGGAGGAGTTAGGGGAAAGATTTGTTTGGAGGAAACTGTGAGAAGGTGTAAGTGGGGGAGTTTTAAAGGAATCACTCTGAGAGCTTGACATTATATATATAATGTGGTTTCCCCTACAACTGATTACTCTCTGACTCTTGAGAAATCTCGAGGATGAGAGAAAAGTTGCCTAGCTTCTTTGAAAGTACAACAAGGAGAATTGCCGTGATGTTAGGCTTGTGCTTCTGAAGTCTGACAGCAAGAATGATGCATAAGTGTTTCCCTGGACTGCAGGTGGCTTTCCTAGGTCCACCATAACAAAGTACCATACACTGGGTGACTTCAACAACAGAAATTTATTTTTTCAGTTCTGGAGGCCGAAGTCCATGATTAAGATGTCAACACGCTTGGTTTCCCCTGAGGCCTTTTTCCTTGGCTTAGAGACAGCCACCTTCTTGATGTGTCCTCACGTGGTCTTTCCTATGTGTGTGTCTGTGTCCTAATAACTTATTATTGGGACACTTGTCGTATTGGCCCACCCTACTCACCTCATTTTAACGTAATCACCTCTTTAAAGGCCATTTCCCCAAGTACAGTCACATTTTGAGGTACAGGGGATTAGGACCTTAACATATACATGGAGTGGGGGTGGGGCACAAGTCAGCCCATAACAGCCCTGTGAGAGAGCCCTCAGGGTAGCTGTCTTAGATCCGATCCAAAAAGAAAAACTGAATCATGGACATTTTATGGCTGTGGTAAGAATAACGTTGAAGGCACGATGAAGAAGTATCCGTCTGGTCAAGGGCAGGAATGGCATGAGAACCCCAGCACGCAGTCTCCAAAGAACCCATGAAAATGCCCCCGAGGGAAAGTCAGAAGCAGAGAGAATAAAGCCTGAACACAACTGTGTCAGTCAAGTGAGGCCTTTCCTCCCACCAGGCTTCTGCCCCCTCTTTCGTCCACCCTGTCCCTAGCTCAGGTTTGACCCTGAAGGGGAAGAAATCTGCTGAAGTTGGGGAAGGAGGAAATAAATGTGTATTTAGGGAAAAGAGATAAATAAACAGAAAACATCAGTTTCTTCCTCTTTTCCAGTCCATACGCTTTTGTCCGTCACCAGCTCTAGTTAGGGGTGGATGAGAAGCCTTACCTTTAACTCACAAAGGGGGCCTGACATTGTACATGTTGAATTACATCTTAAAAATATAAAGAATTTCTTATTCCTTGAGAGTGAAAAAATTGTATGTCTGTTAGAGTTTCGTGCAGGATCAGAACTTCTCCCATAAAATACATTTTCAGGGGACAGGGGGAGATCAAAATAAAACTGTATATCGATTATATCCCCTAAATCTCTTTGATTCTGTACGCTAGATGTATTAGTAGTAATCACTTTCCATAGTTCCAGCCATAGTCCCAGGGAGTGGTCTGATTGGCGTAGGTGGGACCAGGTGCCTAACTCAACACCAGTCCACTAGAGCAGGAAGACAAGAATTCAGAGTTTACCAGATTGGGATTAATGCCCATCCCAGAAGTTAGAGAAATATGCATGGGTTTCAACTTTCCAAAACCATATGAAGTGAGAATGGAATAAAGCCAGTTCCCCAAACACATACTAAGTTGGCACAACAAAACAACTACCAACAAAGTTTATAGCAGCAACTCTCAAGTCCCTTCCAAACTCAAGGTGCAAATATTTTATGTTTAGAAAAGGTATAGGTTCCATGATACTGGGAAAAATCCCAGTGTACAGATCAGCAATCCTGGATTCTAGTAGTGATGCTGCCACTAACGAGTGGTGTGATAGCAGCCATTTCCCTTCACCTCTAGGACCCTCAGTATCTTCATCTATATCATCGTAGGTCTGGGCTAAAGGGTATACTTGATTCCTTCCCACTTATAAGCCTATGGCAGGTACAGAACGATCTTGTCTGTTTCTAGAGGGAGGATTTTGACTTTGCAGTCATTTTATGCCGACTTCTTCCTCAAATCTACAGCAAACAATCTGTCACAACCAGCAAAGCTGTGCAAAGTTAATTGCAATGTGGATGACTTACAGAGACATGATTTCAGTGCTTCTCTTTTACCTGCTGGGTGTAATCATGTCAGAGCTGCCGACATTTGTTTGATTCTAAAAAAGCTTCTAAACCAGCAGAAGATCGAATGGGACATTTATAAGCCCAGCAAAACCACCATCTGCCTTATGGGAAAATCCTACCTAGTTTTTCTCCTCCAGAATGTGACTCAAAATGATTGGAGGGGGAAAAAAATGCTAATGCAACAATGGAGAGAATATCCTGCAATCCATTAATATCCTCTGCAGAGTCATTTTGTGCCTATTCTTGCAGTTGGAGATCACAGGATTCTTGACAACCTAATAGCACTTCATGCCAATAAAGTGCAGGCTGCCTTTTTGTTTGATGTTGTTCGGAACATGCAATTATCCTAAGGGCAGGTTGGAGCTAAACATTTTCATCTACCCTCAGCCTTTTCTGCCTGAGGAGATGCTGTGACAGATTTCTCAGTTTCAGTTATGCAAAGGTCTGGGATTGGCAAGATTCAGGGCTTTCACCTTTTAGAATGCTTGCTATTGTAAATCCTGTTTGGGGGAGGGTTTTGGGGGGTTTTTTTGGTTTTTTTTTGGCTCTTTCATAATGGCCATTTTGCTTCTAATATTTATTTGGATGACAGATCCAGAAATTTCCATATTGTTCTACGTCCATCACCATTCAGACCTTCTTTTGAAGCTTCTGTCCCTCTTTTAGGTATGAAGGGATTTGTGATCAGCTTCTCAAGCCCCAAATAAAGAGGGATCTCTGTGGGATGGATGTACAGACAGTTTCTTCAGTCTGCTCCTTTTATTCTTACACTGTTCCCACCCACCCTGCTCTACGCTCTACTTATTTAGAAATGGTAAGAAAACAAATACGAGTTCGGAGGTCAGAGTTGTGAAGGGAAACAGCATCCCTGAGGGAGCGATGTTATGGGGTCATCATTCCAGTAACACTGAGCACTGTATCCCTTACGTGTATCCCTTCCCCATGCAGAGCTCACCCCACACAGCTCTCCTTTGCTGCTTATGGGCAATGTGAAGGGAAAATGTCACCCTGTCTCTGTGCAGAGTACCTCCTTCTTTCCTCCTTTCTACTCTATCCCCAGTACTGAGCTACTGCCCTCTGCCAAAGCTGCTTCCCCAGCAGGCTCTGACTTTATTTATTTATTTATTATTTTAGATTTTATTTATTTATTTGACAGAGAGAGAGAGACAGCGAGAGAGGGAACACAAGCAGGGGGAGTTGGAGAGGGAGAAGCAGGCTTCCCACCGGGCAGGGAGCCTGATGCGGGGCTCGATCCCAGGACCCTGGGATCACCATCTGAGTTGAATGCAGACGCTTAACGACTGAGCCACCCAGGCACCCCAGGCTCTGACTTTAAAAGTATGGTGAGAGAAAGAACAATTATTGCTGTAAGGGTGCTGTCTAGGAACTTGGAGTAATAAAATCAGATTTCAGCATAATCTTTGTGCCATTACGCCTTACCTGTGTGAACTTGAACAAGTCAGTGAATCTCTTAGAAGTTAGGATTTCGGATATATCCGGTGGGATAACAGTATCTTCCCAGCTCACCTCCTGATACGTTACAAGAATCAAATATAATAAAGTGTGTGAAAGTGTCATATAAAATGCAGCAAAAATGTGAGCTGCCATGAATAATTTCGTAGTTAATGACTGCCCAGCCAACTTGTACGAATCAGGGACCGTGAGCCGAAAACCAGGCTGAGTTAGTTACTTATATGGATTCTCACAGCCCTCCAAAGTTTTCACTGTTATATCCCCACCTCACTGAGGAGATGAAGAAAGTGAAACCTAGAATGGTTATTCTACCCAAAGTAGCTCAATTATTCACATCAGAGGCAGGAGCGGGCTCTTTGAAGCTGGTCTGTGTGATGCTAAAGTTACCTCTCTTGTGCAAAATCTTTGTAGTATTTCTTGGAAGGATCAGTGTGCCTGCCTGCGTTAAGAAGGACATGTTTCTGGGGCACCGGGGTGGCTCAGTTCGTTAAGTGGCTGCCTTCAGCTCAGGTCATGATCCCGGAGTCCCAGGAGGGAGCCCCAC
>NW_023270615.1:6474075-6514790 GCF_011800145.1 Mirounga leonina | reverse complement strand
TTTTTTTTTTTTTTTTTTTTTTAAGATTTCATTTATTTATTTGACAAAGAGAGACACAATGAGAGAGGGAACACAAGCAGGGGGAGTTGGAGAGGGAGAAGCAGGCTTCCCACCGAGCAGGGAGCCTGATGCGGGGCTCGATCCCAGGACCTTGGGATCATGACCTGAGCCAAAGGCAGCCGCTTAACGACTGAGCCACCCAGGCGCCCCTGATCTGCTTAGTTTATTCTTCTCCAGCTGCAGCCCGGGCAATGCTGAGCAACTCTGGTTCCCTCTTAGGCTCTATTCCCTTGTCTCTGATTTCCACACAGTGGAAACCCAGACATAGAGGACTGGGGAGAGCAGATGGCCAAAACCAGAGTCGTGGCAAAGGCAACATATATGACTTACATAGAAGACATGTTTTTCTGGAAGTGTAAACAGAGCTTGCAAAAGCCCATGGTGTCAGAGTACAAATTCATTCTGTAAGTTTTATCTGAACTTCTAGTAAGTGTTAAGCACAGTCCTGGAACTAGGAACATGAAATAAAAGCAAAGCCTCCAATTTCGGGTTGTGACTTCGCCCTCGGATGTGTGAAGCAAGCAAGGAAAACAGAGGGTGACAGTTGGGAGCAATAACTTCTAGGTGAGAGATCAACTGAGTGAGCTAGGGGATACGGAGGGGGGCAACTAACTAGAAGAGTGGTAGACAAGTGGGCAGTAGGGAGGCTTCTGGGTGAGGGGGATCATTGATTTATGTCATGAAGAAGCATCACCAGAGTCAACATTCTAATCAAATACAGTTCTTCCTCCCCCTTCAACGTCTGTACCTATGATCTCCTTGTGCTTTCATTCCTTATTTCTACCAATCCTACCTTGATTTTTCCCTTAGCTATCGCCTGATTCTAAAAAATTTTTTAATCTAAATATATCCTCTCCCACCCTTTTCTTTAAGACTTGATTTGACTAAAAACTGGTAGTCCTTTGTTTTTGGAGGGGATGAGCTCTAATAAAATTCTTTGAAAATCAGCTGAGAGTAGCTTAAAAGTCTGGAAATGTTATGGAAGTACTATAATCAATCCCCTTGGCTGAAGAAGACCTTGGACCCTGGAGTTATGGACCCCATTGTTTGAACATCGCTGAGCAGGGGAATATTTCATTGAATGACAGAGAGGACGGCTTCCTCATGTGCTCCCGTGTGAAAATGAGCATAAAAGAGACACGGAAGGGCTTCTCTAGCAGCTGTGTCTTAGGAGGTTACCTGCCACCAAGACCCCCAGCTTATGGATCTTTCTGCCAGCAGAATATAGGAATTGAATATTCCTATATTCAATAGGAATATAACAGAGAGGTCTGAGAGGTCTGGACTTCAATGTTAAGAAGAGGAAGAAAAAAATATATATTCAAAATCTGAAAAATCTTAATGACTTTTCATGGAACATTAATGCAAAGGAAAAGATTAAATGTTGCTAATAATATTGCACAGTTTGTGATTGCTGGGTTGGGCATGATGCTCAGCTCTAGTTTCATTGTTTGAGAATGAGGGGGATTATATGGTGAGACTGCCTGGCTTCCTATTTTGATGCTGTTACTTCCTAGCTGTGTAAGTTAAATTTTCTGAGCCTCAGTTCCTTCCCTCCAAGTTGAAGAAAGTAGTTCCGGTCTAATGTCGTTGTTGAGAAGAGGCAATGAGATAGTTCATTGAGTGCACCTACAACCGCGCCTGGAGTGCACTAAGTGGTCAGCGGCGGGGGGCGGGGGGTGCTGTTGGTCCGCGAGGTGTTCTGTGTGGCTGGGTGATGTTCCGTGGTATTTCATGGTATTCTGTGGTGGTTGCACCTGCCACTCCGCTGGGTGGGTCAGCAGTATTACTGAGTGCCAAGTGGTCTTAGCCTGATGCAGCAGCTGCAGGAGTGGAGAAAAAGTGAGGGTCAGGTGGGGACAACCTAACTTCTGGTTGGGGGAGAAGCTGGAAGAATCCAGTCTGTTTGGCAGGGTGAGGACCCGTATACATGGTGAGGACCTCGGGCTTTCTGGGGAATACTCATGAAAGGAGATGGATGAAAAAGACACATAGTGTTAAAAATCCGCCGACCTGTTTGCATTTGTCCAAGAATAGGAGACATGCTTTCTCCCACGGTGCCCTGCACTGTATCCTTCAAGCCTTTGTTGATTGTCCACCATGGATGCTGAAAGAATTGTTTCTTCTCTTTTCTTGAATCTAACTCAGAACTTCAGAGGAGATTCAGTTATGCTTCCAGAAGTATCTGCCAACAGATCCCCCTCCTACTTACCCACCCTTTCATTGTTATCCTGTCCTCACACTTGGCTGGAGGATGATAAGACATGTCAACCCTATTCAAAATTCTTAAAGAAAAACAGTAGTGAACTCTCCAAAGATACCTATCTTAGGATCTGTCAAGACACTTCCCATTACAAGTGGTAAAATGCAGCCATATATTTTACATGTATTGTAATTTACAACACACAATAACTGGGATGAATCTCAATGGAATTATGCTGAGAAAAAAAAAACAACCTCCCCAAAGGGTACATACTGTACCCATTTATGAAATGACAAAATTAAAGAAATGGGAAACAGATTTTAGGGGTTAAGGCTGGAGTGAAGGTGGCAGAGACACAAGTATGACGATAAAAGCAACACAAGGGATCTATGTGATGATGGAAAGTTTCTGTGTCTTGTCTGAAGTGACATCAGTGCTCTGGTTTGTGATATTGTACTACGGTTTTGCAAGATGTTACCATTGGGGGAAACTGGGTAAAGGGCACAACTGATCTCTTTTTACGATTTCTTACAACTGCATGTAAACCTACAATTATTAAATAATTAAGAGTTTAATTGAAAAAATCCAACCTCAATGAATTCACTGTTCATTTTAAGATTTTACTTTTCTTTTTTTAAGATTTTGTTTATTTATTTATTTATTTGACAGAGAGAGAGAGAGAGCACAAGAAGGCAGAGCAACAGGCAGAGGGAGAGGGAGAAGCAGGCTCTCCACTGAGCAGGGAACCCAATGCAGGGCTCCATCCCAGGACCTTGGGATCGTGACCTGAGCTGAAGGCAGATGCTTAACTGACTGAGCCACCCAGGCACCCCAGGATTTTTCTTTGTTAAATGTTTATGGCTTAACTTGGAATTCCATCCATCTTATCATACTTCATACATTTGATCTTTTAGTTCCATGATTTTGTATATATTTCTCATCTCCTCCACTAGATTTAATCACTGTAAGAGCAGGATCTTTCCTTTTTATATGAAACAAATACCCTCTCTAAGGCACCTAGAATTGTGTTTGCACAGAACAAGGACTTAATTCTCATCATTTCATTTGCAATCCACTGTATTTTGTATACAGTAGACTTCTGATAACTGTTAAGCAAACACATATAATGGATTTTAATTTTTGTAACTATATCAAGACGCTCTGCTTTACAAGGGATTGAAGCTGATTTGCATTACTTGAAGGCTTTTTTAAAAAACTACCACTGGAGGTTTTCCCTTTTTTAGACAAAAGGATTAAATTCCAATAAATAAAATACCTGCAAACAAAATGCAACAGTGGATTTTACATAACTTCTTTTAGATAAAAGGAATAAATATATAACAAATAAAATATAGCACTCGATATTATATCTTTAATCAAGTATCAATTTAAACATCTACAATGCTTCATGGGACACAGGCGGTAGGACAGAACTAGGAGTTAAAATACAGACGGTCTTAGCCAAACCCTGCCACTGATAATTTAGTGATATTTCAAGCATCACCCGATTTCTCCATGTCTCCGTGAAATGAAGTCATTGGGCTAGAAGAACACTACGTTCTTTTCTAGCTCTGACATTTTGTGGTTGCATGAATGCAAGATGACTGAACATTGAACACAAATGCTAAGCTATGTGCTTTTAAGTCCCCTAATCCTCGCTGAATTCATGTGGGCTGAACCTCTGCATCAATCACCGGGTGACCAATGTCATTGTGGGCTCCTGTGCTGCATTTGAAACCAGCCTCTTAGTTTGTTGTTCTTTTAGTCACGCTGTCCCTAACTATTAGCTTAAGGATTAATCATGATGACTGGCAACTGAGGGGTGAAAGGCAGTTGAGTTCATTTAATTAGAACTAACCCCACTTTGGTATTAAATGTATTTAAATTTCCAGCCTCAATTCTAAGCCAAGTTTTTTGCTCACATTTTTCTCCACCTTGGTCTTTCTCTGATAATGAATTTTCACCTGTGTCTGAAGGAATGATTTAAAAAAAAAAATGGATGGGAGGGATGGGTATATCATAGTTACAGGGTCCCAACTGAGGGTAGCCTAAGAGGACACAGGAAGACAGAGAAAGGACATGTAGAAGATACAAAGTCAAGGTCAAGAGAAAGATATTTTCTTTAGTGTCTAAAGAAACTTTATCTTCATTGATGTTATTAATTGCAGAACCTTCATCAGTAGATCAGTAACATGTATTGAGTACTTATTATATACTAGGAACCTTACATTTTTGCATTTTACAAACATTATTTCCCTTAATAGAATAACCCAGTTAGATAAGTACCAGTATTAATTCCTTCTTGCAGATAAAAACAAACAAATAAACAAACTGGAATCTAGAAAGGTTGGTTATTTTGTCCCAAATCCCCAGGCCAGTGAGTACTGAACAGGGATTCGACACCAGATTGCTGAGCTCCAAGGGCCCATGTGATTATGTAGCACATTATATTGCTCCCTAAATATCAACAGCCACTGTGACTTGTTGAATGATTGCTAAATGAGAAAGATTTACTAATTGACCTAAGATAATACCACTAGTGAGTGGTAGAACCAGAATTTAGCATCTCTTTGACTCCAAAGTTCAAGATCTTCCTACCAAAATTGTACTTTGAAAGTAAAGTCATTTAAAATGTTTCTAAGTGACTAATGGATTTGTAATCAATTACAATTAAGGTGCCTCCCTAGACATCATCAGAATGTAGGCAACCTGTTATTATGGGAAAATATTCAAATAAATAAACTAGGGAATGAAATGAAAAAGGGCAATATTGCAATAATGCATACAAGAAATGGGTACTAATGTCCTCAAGGGAACATAGCTTTTCTTCAAAATTGTCCAAGGGAGAAGATTTATTTTTCAGCCTATATGTATAAAATCCTTGTCAGTTTATGATGAAGGATGGTAATTAATAATCAATCTTGAAATGAAGTATTTATTCTTTGAAGCTATTTAATCCCCTTTTCTGACTCTCATTAATTGAGTGAGCTTTGTATGTCCCTTAAGTTTCTCTCCAGACCAAGACATTATTAACCAACCTGGCTGAATATTAGGTATGCTTATGAGTTATGCTGCTGTTATTAAGGAATATATGTGCTGCCGAAGCGAGCACTGCTGTTATTAAGGAATAATAACAAAAAAGAAAATCATGAAAACCAAATGTAATTCATGATCCTTGATTAAGTTTTGGATCACAGGGAAAAAATGCCATCAAGGACAACAGTGGGACAATTTGAGAAAATAGTGTGTGGATTGTATATTGGATACAAGTATTTTGTCAATGTTAATTTTCCTGAATTAAGTAATTACTCTGTGGTTTTGGTGAATTACATTGAAGAAAAAAAGAAAAAAGAAAAAGATATTGAAGTATTTTGGGGCAAAGGGACATGATATCCAAGACTTATTCTCAAAAGTTTGTCTCAAGAAAAAGGCGAATCTATAAAGAGAATAGGATGACAAAGCGAATGAGGGAAAATATTAGAAATTAGTGAATAAAAATATATGGGAGTTCTTTGCATTGCTATAGCAACTCCTCCAAAAGCTTGAAGTTATTTTAAAATAAAAAGTAAAAAAACAACAACAGTTTTGTGCTTTCATATTTGGTACATTCTTTAGGCTTGATGAATCTTTAAATAAGTTACTTGACAAAAGGTAAACAAACTAAAATCTTAAAATCTGGTGAAATCCACTGCAGGATACACCATGTCAGCCTCCTAGGAACAGTTCTATAAAATTCAGAGATGTCCATTTTTTAAATAAAATGAAATGCTCGTGAAACTAGTGAACACATGGCACTAAATCAAACATGTGACAAGCATTGCTATACCTTTGCCACAGATAATTCATTTGGCAAGAAAGTTGACTTTCTAGGGATTTTGGAATTATCCTAAGGGTTTATGGATGTCACTATTTTTCCCTAAGATAATCCCACCATTCAGAATCCAAGGGCCAGCTTCTTTAAGGATGTAGGGCATTCTTAAGTCCCCACCAAGAAGTTTGTGGCCATCCCTACTCTTCCACAGAATGTCAGAGTGATCATTGAGCCATTTCGCTCTCATTTGTGCCCTGACTCAGGATCATATCTTCCAGAATACCACAGTCCCAGCATGCTATATGAATAAGCTTCCGTGCCCTTGTTGCAGTCACCAAATTTTGGTATCCAGGGAATTCAGCCATCATCTCCAATTCTCTTTCCAGTATATTCTTTTACCATCAAAATGGGAAGGCTCAAATGCTTCTACAGAGAATATGTAAACAAAGGTCCCAAGATAAAGCAGCAAATGAAATTCTAATTGGGAACTTGTGCTTCATGTGAAAACATTACTTGGTTATTTGATGTGAAGAAGAAGAAGAAGAAAAAGAGGAAGAAGAAGAAGAAGAAAGAAGAAGAAGAAGAAGAAGAAGAAGAAGAAGAAGAAGAAGAAGAAGAAGAAGAAGAAGAAAGAAAGAAGAAAGAAAGAAAAGAAAGAAAGAAAGAAAAGAAAGAAAGAAAGAAAGAAAGAAAGAAAGAAAGAAAGAAAGAAAGAAAGAAAGAAAGAAAGAAAAGACAAAAAAACAAACCCAGAAGATAAAAGCTTTCAGGAGATGGTATGGGAGGTGCACTTCTAAAGGTCCAAGTGAAATGAGACTCAAAAAAAATCACGCATTACCCAGGCAAAGGGGTCTTCTAGGTTCATCACTCTCTCCAAGTATGTAAAGAAATGGCTAAAGTCCCCTACTTTGAGTTAGCTCTATTTTTCAATTGGCCACAAAAAATTTTAAGAAAAATATTTTCCCCTGATTTCTCCTTGGCTATTACAATATAATGCAGAAGCATGTATTCTTAAAAAAAAAAAATGAGGGGAGGGGAAGGAGGTGGGGAGACACTAGGACATTTGAAAATTTGCATCTGATCCCCAACATTGCCTCTGCCTGAACAGTTAGTTTTAACTTTTGTGATTCCTTTAGTATTCCTGGAGCAGAAAATACTTTCTACCATGTGGATATTGAGGACAATGATATCATATTAATGACTGCAGAACCAAATTCTTCATGATAAAATTCCTTATTATATTTTCTAGAGCACATGGGCTAATAAAATACCCTTCAGCTTTTCAAGGCTTGAAGAAATATTGTGAGCATAGCTTTATAAATCGGAGGAAAAGAAAGACAAATAATGCCTAGAGGCTCAGGACGATATAAAACAGATATTTTGTTTAATCCTGTAATGTCTTATTTATACTATGAAGATTTAATTTTCAAATATTTAAACTTGTTTCTGGCTTTTGTCTTTCACCCTCTTTGTTTTACATTTTAAAATGTTCTGTTGGGTTGCCATTACAATATTAACTTATCTACCTATTAGTTTATTTATACATGGTTTTAAACACATCTCTTAAAAATGTAGACACTGTCTGGTTTTTGGAAAACACAACCCTCTTTTGTATATGGGTATTTTTTTCTTCTCAACGTCCAAAGATTTTTCAATTCTCCTCATGCCTTGGATTCCTCCAGTTTTCAAAGTGATAATTGTGTCCCAAATCTTACAAGTTAGTCCTGATTGCCAATCTTACAGGCCCACACAATTTTGAGAAACTTTTGCAATTGGAGTTGAAATTATTTCGGGTCTAAGAAGCCAAAGAATTCCATTTGTTCACACACAGTGGTGCTCCACTCTGGCAGCTATTATATGTTGTAACAATGGTGTTACTGAGGGGTCTACTAAAGTAAAATGGCAAGCAATTATATTTATAAAATCTGAATCTGAAAAAAAAAGTTATCCTAAACATTAGTAAGCTTAAATTTTAGGTTGCAACTAAGAACATTTTGAAAGATGTATACACACAAAATATTCACTTATTTTTACTTTCTACATGGGATCCCAGACAGAAAGTTCTTTGTATGAGGTCATCAATATGTAACTTCTTTAGTTTACACAGAGAGCGTTGTACCAGTTGCTCCTCCTTGACCCCCAGCTCTCTCCTCAGAATGCTCAGCGCTAATATTTTGCGTATAACAGCATCCTCCAATGTGGATTCCTTAGTGTTAATAGGTATTAAATGAGGGTGGGAGAAACGGAAAGTCTATGGTTAAATAAATTTGGGAGAAAATCTGTATTAAACAAGACTAAACAAGTTGTAGAACTTCTCAGAATCTAGAACACACCACTGTGCAATTTGAAACTCCTAGAGAGGAAAATATGATATAGAATTTTTCCCATTTTTTTCCCCCAAAGAAACATGTCCTGAGAGAGAGAAAGAGAGAGAGTATGTTTATTCACTGCAAATCTGCTCATTATTAAGGCTCAAATCCAGTCAAATTTCCTTCAAGAGGCTATTTCCAGTTCCCTCAGTTAAAGGTCATCCCTACCCTTTTGGTACATTATTACCACGCTCTTCAGTTTCTTTGAATTCTCATTCCCTTTCTATGACCCATCATTTAAAAAAAAAATACTTTTTTGTATGGTGTCTTTGTTCTCCACTAAATCAAATCATCTTGAGGTAATGGAACATCCACTATTCAACTATTTGGTTTTTTTGTTTGTTTGTTTGTTTCTGTTGTTGTTCCGTTAGCCAACATATAGTACACACCTAATGTAGCACCCAGAACCTTCTAGAAACTCAATAAATGTTTGCTGAAAGACTGAAGCCACCTACCCCGAACGTTTGCTATTGATTTCAAAAATTCCTCTGGAAAAGAAAATATGTTTCTTTACCTATTTGAGAATGAGTGAATTTGACTTTTATTCTTCAGTACCTCTTTATACCCAATTTAACACTGATTTTGAGTGACAGGGAGAGTAAATCACCATAACCAAAACTTCTACTTAAAAAATTCAAACCAAGGGTGCCTGGGTGGCTCAGTCAGTTGAGTGACTCTTGATTTCATTCAGCTCAGGTCATGATCTCAGGGTCGTGGGATCGAGCCCCACATGGGGCTCCATGCTCAGTGTGGAGTCTGCTTCTCCCTCTCCCTCTGCTCCTCCCCCGCTCGTGTTCTCCTCTTTCTCTCTCTCTCAAATAAATAAATAAATAAATAAATAAATTCTTTAAAAAAATTCAAACTTAACAAAAATCATGCAAGGTTGTTTTTATTAAGCTTTGTGTTTAGATTACAGCTAAGTATTTCAGGCATTGCTTCATTTGACAAGCAGACATGACATTCAAGGAAACATTTCAACAAACTCCAATGACTTCACAACTACTGCGAACAGAACATATCTACTCTGCAGCTCAAAGGTGTGTGAAGGACTTAAAGGGGTTGTTAGAGAAAGAAGCTACATGACAACTGGTCCTCTTCTATAACATGATTATCCTGGATGAGTAACTACAAGGAGAAGCACATAACTATTACGGAGCTTGGAGAGATCTCACATCAGCTCCATCCTTGTTTTACAGATAGGACTTGAGGGTCACATATCAGAAGATAAAGGATTCTTTCAGAATAAGCTACATGTCAAGTTTTCTATGTGTAGTTTTAATGCTAATATGATTAGCTTATGTTTAAAAAAAAATCAAGAAAAGAACAATTGTGTATTTAAAACCCACTACAATATATTAGTGACTATAGGAGATGCTTAGTCATTGAGGATTCTTTGCTCCATTCTTGTGGTTTCTTTATGAGTTCTTCTGAGAAATTTTCATTGTGACCGTCTTGACCTCTGTGTATTCGTGGAGACCATATTCTCCCCTAGAGAGAGGGGGAGAAACCCACAGAATTTAGCACAGCAATGCAAATGTACCATAGTCCATGATTTAGTACAAATTTGTTCTTGCCTATCTGGCTAGGGACAATGGAAAATATTTTCTGTGTACAGAAGCATTTCAAATAGTAGCCAGCCAACCGTAAGATATCTGGTCTCACATAAATCCCCCTGTGGGGAACCTTTTCAAGCCCTTTTTTTTTTTTTTGGCATTTTAAATGACTATTACATTCTGTTGATTTTCACATAAATTGTCTAGTTTTGACATCGTTCTATTTGACTATAAACAAGCTCACCACACACACACACACACACACACATAAAAGACAGTTCAGTCCAACAAGAATCTTACCATTTCTAGTTTAGGTTCGAATACATAAGACAGATAATAGTACAAAAGGAGAAATCGTAATATATAATCACTTGAGTAGTGGAGTAAAACTATAAATTCAAGTAGAGCTTAGCTTAACATTTTTATTGTGTGTGATTGGCCCAGAAATGATAAGAAGGAATTTTCATGCTAACGTGCCCTGATACGGTTTGAAACAAAATATTTTCTAGCTATAGTTTTAACAGTATCTCTTGATTTTTGGGAAAACAAAACAAAACAAAAACCCTGATCTTTATTGTTAGAATTGGTTTGTTTGTCTTTTTGTTTGTCTGTTTTGAGAGAGAGAAGAGAGGGTTCATTGGCCCAAATTCAGACCTTTGGGCTTTTTGTGGTTTTGGGGTTTTTCTATTCATGCAACCCCTGCCATTTGCTTATATAACTCTTAAATCCAACCCAAGTGATCAAGAATTAACCTGAGTCAATCAGTTAGGATCCTGGTATCCCGTTATTGGGTTTATTGAGAGCTCCTACCAGGTTTGGAAACTGTGATTTACCATCTTTTGAAGAAATGACTAAAAGCATTGAGTTCGTTATTCTCTATATTGTTTTGATGAGAGGATTGAATTGCATGTACATAGCAGCACTCTTAAAATTATAACACTTGGGCACATGTAGGCTTACAAAGGAAAATGATCTTGATCCTTTTCTACCCCTTCCTTCTGATGCTGTAGACAGGTATGTAGAAGACATCTTTTTCTCCTGGGTAACCTAATCCTCTTAACGCTGATTATTTTCTTGGGCAATTAAGCTTCTGAAAATACCTTCTAAAAGCTTCAATGAACATGTTCTTCAAAGTAATTAAAGGACTTAGCCTCAGTTGTCTGAAACCCATTAAAGGATAATATTTTAGTAAGTATTTTATATCACAAAGTTAGATAAATTAACCCATGATTTTTGCCAATGGGCTTTCCATTGTATTTTGGGTGACATGGACACTTGAAACTCTCAGGAGAGTACTAAGTGTGATTATTGTCATACTCGGGCTGAAATAAGTCCTGCTCCTAAGTATTACGATGCATAGACATTCCTGTGTCTATGATATAACACAAACACATCCGTTTGACACTTCTCTTTATCCTGCTGCTCTGTGAGTTACTGGTCCTGTACTTCTAAAATCCCTAAGGTACCAATCACCCAGGATTTTATTAGAATGCTGATTCTGTTTCACTAGGTCTGGCAAGAGGTCCAAGATTCTGTATTTCCAACAAACTTCCACTTGACACCCTTGCTTCTCACCTGGGTCCACACGGTAGTAATAAGGTCCTAGTAAGCAAGTTACATCTGTTTTTCACTCTGTACCCAGAACTGAGCCTGGTGCTACTTAAGTAGTCACGGGGATAATGTTTGCTGGACTGACTTGGCGAATATAACTGAACAAAAAAATATTCACGTGAGCTTTCTCTATAAATCCAGTAGTTTATAACACTTTCATGCTCCTCTTATTCTGCAAAGGACAGGAGGAAAGAAGTATCTTGTGAAGGTGCCAAGAACCAATTAATGCAATGGTATGTATAGTAGTAAAGTCTCCAGTGACTTATGTTAACTGAAGTGAAAACTAGTACAATTACACCAAGGAAGGAATTTCTATCATTTGACTCATTCCAGTGCCGGCACCATGATCGGAAACCCAATCCCAGGTCCGGGCACTTAGTGTTACAACCATGCTGAGATCTGTGCACCACTATTTTTGGCTCTTTGAGGACTCTGTTCCCAACTGATCAATTATACCTTTCTATCTCTAAGGATAAATTGTAATTGAACTCTTGGGAGTCATGTAAGTTTATTGCTTCGGTAATTCTCTTTAAACATCTTGTGGCAAATGACTTGTTTTAAGTTCACCCAATTTGGTTTCAGGTAGACATTAACAGCATCCTCAGCCAGAGTTTTTGCAGTAAAAAATTACAGCCTTACTCTTCTCTTTGTGTTTATATAGATATAGAAGGAAATTATCTATATTCACATAACAGAATTTTAAGAAATTATTGATGTTTGATTCTTTTTTTTTTTTAAGATTTTATTTATTTATTTGACAGAGAGAGAGAGACAGCAAGAGAGGGAACACAAGCAGGGGGAGTGGGAGAGGGAGGAGCAGGCTTCCCGCGGAACAGGGAGCCCGATCTGGGACTCAATCCCAGGACCCCAGGATCATGACCTGAGCCGAAGGCAGATGCTTAACGACTGAGCCACCCAGGCGCCCTTGATGTTTGATTCTTATTTTTCCATTTCTCTCTCTTACTTGCTTTTCTTATGCCTCAACCTTAAAGTTGGACCAAACTGTATTCAACAAAATTGACATACTTGGTCTACTTTAGTCAATTTGTCCCTTTTGATTGTTTTATCTTCAACATTCCCAGGAAAATGTGTTAGGTAGCTGGGCCAGCCATGAGTTAACTGTCCTTCAGAATAACCCAACCTTTGTTACAGCTTTTTGTACAGTAATTAGTTCTGCAAAGGGACTCTCTAATAATGGATATTATAAAGAAAAGGAACCGGGGAATGAAAGAACCATTTGCCAAGTCCCCACCTGGTCACAGAATACTGGGGAATGGACACACAGTTTGTCACTTCACTCTCAGGAGGCTTGTTAGCATCTCCATTTTAAATAGGAGGGAACGGAGGCTCAAAACAGGCTGTGTGGCTAGCAAGAGATGGAGCTGGGATTCAAGTGTAGGTCGGCTAGTGCCCCATCATCCTTCCTCTGGGACACCATGTTCTTTTTATGAGTTGAGCTTTTGCCATTCTCTCTCCCCACCAACATTCTAAAGATATCCGTGGCTCTTCACTGCTTCCTTAACAAAATGTAAGCCAATTTTCTTGAATACAAGACTTCTTAATCTGTATCCTATTTAACTGAAATCATACTCTCCAACACCATAAATCCCCACCAGGCATCCAAATTCACGAACCCCCCAACATGCCACATGTAACCAACTGTTCAAGAACGCTTCCCTTCTCTGCTTCCTGACATCCTACATTTGTTTCATGCCCTAGATCAAGTCCTGTATTTTCTGTGAGGTCTTCTCTGACTCTGTCAGCTGCCAGTAAGTTCTTATCCACTGAGTTCCCACAAGGGTTAAAACTACAGCATCTTAAGTATGGAAAGGAGCTCATAGAGTCTCTACTTTGTTCTCCCCCTCCTGTCCCCACCCGCGATTGCTGATTGTATCTGACAGATGAAAACCGTGAGAAGTGGAGCAATTCCATGAATGTTATATTCTGGTGGTGCCCAGATTTTCTGTCCTTCGGTGCTGTGCTCTACATTTTACCTGATTTTCTACCTCCATGACTTAAGAACTCCCCGTCTATGACTGTTTACTTCATAGTGTGAGTAGGTTATTTTGCACGACTTTTTTTACAAATTTCTCCTGCCACCACAATTATATGGACGATGGGATGTGGTATGTATCTCGGGCTCCGAGGCCCTAATATACACAAAAATACTTAATGAACATATATTGAGGAGGATGGATCATTTTATCATTCTTCCTTTTTACTGGCTCCCCAAAGATGACTGCTTCATTGTAATTTTGCTGACTTATTTAAATGACAAAGTAGATGGCTATTTAATGTATTCATGACCTTTAGAACATGAGACTCATTTTTACTTGCTATTTACAGAATGAGCAGCTTTCCTATGTTTGATTCCATAAGGTTTGTATATGATGTGTCTTTATTCCTCATGATTTTTAAAATGTATTGATAACAAAATGACTTTTAAAATGTATTGGTAACAAAATTAACCGAATATAGTCACCACTTTCTGTGTATACATATGTATATGCACATTTTTAAAAAGTCTATATACCCAGGTTTCAAAAGCAACTTGAAGGCTTGTAAATGAATCCTCAATCTAGTCATGACTATAAAACGTGTTTTCCTTAGTCAAATTTCCTTTTCAGTTTATATTTTAGTGCAAAAATAACTAATTCGGATCGTTTAAAACTTTAGATTCCATATCAAAATATTTCATCAAATGAGAATTACTCTTCCTACACTGAGAAGCTTTTGAGATAAAGGCACTAATCTACTTAAGAGGTATATTTGAATGACTAGAGTGTTCGTACGTTTTCACACTTCCTACAGGAATCAATTTGTAGTTTTTGCTTCCCTTTTGGAAACATTTCCCAGAGAGATTACATTCTTATATACAGCAAGAAACTCTAAAAGTAGGCAATATTTCAATAACCAATGTAATGTATGGTCCCTTATGAATAGTAGGAGCTTAATATATTTCCCTTCTGCCATTACTTTTTTGCACTTAGGGGCTAAATCCAGCATTTAAGAGCTATTTGACAGTACGAATCTCCAGGAAAGAACAGAGGCAGGTTTTAATTTAAGTAGCAGCTACGGAGTGATTCGCTGGGGTGACAATCATTTTGATCAAGGAAGCATTTATCTTAATAGAAAGTTATCCTTACAGTTCTCTTCCATTTCCAGACATCTTGAATCCACCGAAGGGGCACTGGGCAGATACCACGCTATAGCAATTCACCCTGAGAAAAAAAGAAGTGTATTATAGATCATATTTAACCTAGGAAATAACTCCTGAATTTGGAATTTTAACAACCTTAACAACCCTGTTGATTTCAATATAACATACTCATTGTTATTTTTTTTTAAAGCAGTACTATAAATTAGCATGTGGAAGTATATGTATATGTACTGCCTAGAAAGAAATAGAATGGTACAGCTCTGTGTGTGGATAGTCATTTTGGTAGTACATTGTGTCCCTGAGAAGTTGTAGTTTGAAATATAAAAGATAGTACAACCAACATGCCATAGGAGAAAGGATATGGTTTGCCAGAGAACGAAAGTTTGTTGGGTGGGTGTTCTTTTTTTTTTTTTTTAAAGATTTTATTTATTTATTTGACAGAGAGATAGTGAGAGCAGGAACACAAGCAGGGGGAGTGGGAGAGGGAGAAGCAGGCTTCCTGCCGAGCAAGGAGCCCGATGTGGGACTCGATCCCAGAACCCTGGGATCATGACCTGAGCCGAAGGCAGATGCTTAACGACTGAGCCACCCAGGCGCCCAGGTGGGTGTTCTTTATTGCTTTCATAAGCCTTGTAATTCTCTTGAGGATTGTGTACATAACAGGCTAGAATCAATCATCTTTTGCAATTGTAATATGTATTACATTACTCAGTTCACTTTTTCCATTAATTCGTTTAATAAATTACTTAAATAGGACTTAGCAGGAGTTGGATTTCACTATTAGTTTATCCCTTGCCATATTTCATAAAATGTTTAAAGATGTTCTATGAACAAATATAATTACAAAAACATGAGTAATTAGAATTAAAGGAAAAATTATGATAAAAGGTCAAGACAAGGAGGAAAATTTAGAATACAGTTTTGCAGGGCATGAGCAATTTGTTTAGCTTTCAGTCTCCTGGTGGCCAAGGTGAAGAGCAAAATTTAATTACCTGTATGATTCTCATTATGTGTAAGGAGAAAAAATATTATTTGAAGGAGAAACAATGTTCTTTTAAAATATTTCCTCTCCCTTGATGTTGCTACAATAGGAGAACAACACTGTGACTTCTAGATACATTGTATTATGCATGCAAATTGGATTATGAATTTGATCCTGAGATAATATTCAGTCATTTCTTCAGTGAAAGCATTTACTATCCAAATTCCCAGAGCTCCATGTTCTCGTTGGACCACAGTTTCTTATCCAAGTCTCTCCTTCTGGAGCATAGTTCCTTAAATAAATGTATGCTTTCAAAAGACAACTTGTCTAGGTTTGTTTAATTGTTCTTCTACTACAAAACCAGATCCCTACTCTGAAATGATGGGTAAAACCCCAACAACCCTGGGATTCAATAATTATCCTGAAAACACCAAGTGGAAACTATGTCTGGGACAATGCCAGAAACAGAATTATGTTCTAGAATAAATAGCAATAAGAATATGCCTCTGTTTTAATAGCAGAGGAATTCCAGACTGGGGATTTCCACATCACTGGGCAGAATGATGTCATATGCTCAGTCCAATCCAGCAGGCATAGAACATTCCAAAGTAAAAAACCTGAAACTTGTCTTTTTATGTTAAAATGTGCAGCAAATGAGTTTGCTCTTTTGATCCTATCCTGGAAGTGAAAATATTTTCATTTAAGTAAATGGAGAACTAAGAAATATTCAGTTAGAGAAAACTATTAATTTCAAAATAATCAGCCTTGCCAATTGATTCTCCTTCCACAGCCTTTTCTTGTTATAAAGAAGGGAGGTTCCAAGCCCACGAGCCCTGGCTTTGCCCCCTTAGTACCCAGGTGATACTGAGAAAGGTATCTGGCCTCTCTAAACATATATTTTCTCCTCTGTACAATGGAAGTGATAATATTTAACCAGATTATTTCAAGGCATAAGTAAGATGATGCATAGCAGGTACTTTTTTTTTTTTTAATAGAATGTCCTTCTTATAGTGGCTTCTTATAGTGGCTTATAGTCAACTAAAATTGACAAAACTTCTTATATAGTGGAAGTTTTTAGTAACTGGAGATAATATACATACATGTAATAGTAATGCTGAATCTTAATAATTTTATCATAGGAAAATTGCACTTTAATCACTAGCCCTACTGATTATTTAAGAAGAATTTGCTTGATTTTAAGTCTTGGAAAGAAAACATCCCACTATAGAAAGAATCAGGCTTTCGAGCAGTTTCTCTGTCCTGGTTGCACAAAGAATCACATGGGAGCTTTGAAAAATACTCTTTAGATAAAAACCTTTAAATAAAAGTCCACATTCAATCGCAGAGATTGATATAATTGATGGATTTGATGGTCACCACCCTAAGCCAAATCAGTTTATTATTATTTTTAAAGCTCCCCAGATGACTCTAATGCACAGTCAGGGTTGAGAATCACTACTTTCGAGTCTGAAATAGGTCTGCGTCTCAGCAGCCATTTATTGTGTGAGCTTTGATCAGTGACTTAACTTCACTAAACTTTCGTTTTTTTCATCGATAACTTTGACATAACAATTACACCGTTGTTATAAGGTGAAATGAGATAATGAACATAAGGAACAGAGAACAGTGCCTAGCATAGAGTATACTGACTAAATGGTGACTCTCTTTTGATTGGGAAAAAAGATTCCAGAGCTACACAGTGGGGCAAGGACTGCTTGGCTGTCCCTTTTAAGGATAAATATTTTTCAGCCTCCTTGCACAGTAATGCAGGGTTGGGAAAGAAACAGCGGGCTGCTTTTCCTCAAAATTGTGAAGCCTCAGGGCACCTGGCTGGCTCAGTTGGCGGAGCATATGACTCTAGATCTCGGGGTTGTGAGCTCAAGCCCCATGTTGGGCATAGAGATCACTTAAAAATAAAAATAAATAAATAAAAGGATAAATACTTTCCATTGTCTAATGGATTTTTAACTGGAGAAGGTGTGACTGATTATCTGGAAGGAAAATCATCTTTAAATATTGACATGGACTGAGGGGACAAAGTGAGTTTCGATGGGGTAAAAATTACCAACCAAGCAGTCCGGACACTGGGGGCTGGGCAGAGGTGCAACAGTTTGAGAGGCATGGCCTTAAAGTATAAAAATCAAGAGATATAAATGAAGATACAATATAAATCAGATATAAAGCATGTATAAATCAGGTTAAAAATGAAGAGACATGTTTCTCAAAACTACTATGTTCTTCCTAATTAAGACCTTCAGACATCTCTAATAAACCCAGAATAAGAAACCGATATAAGAAATAAACATTTGCAGACATAAGAGCATCAAGTAAATATTGTCCTACTATATAATTAAATTGATTAAAGCAGAAGGTCATCTCCCTTGTATATAGCACAGTGCCAAGTACCTAAAAATTATTTAGTAACACTTATATTAGCCAAACATTAAAATATTTGGGGTAAGCAATTTAGGGGCTAGATACAGAGAAAATAACCTTCTAAAGTTCTTCCAATATAGTAGCGTTTTTGTTTTGCTCTTTGTTGTTGTTGTTTGTTTGTTTGTTTCGTTTTGGCTTTGGTTTTAAGGCAGTAACTGCTTGTCCAGCAGGCCATGTGATTCCAAATGAAAAAAATCAGTCTGAAAAAATTCAAAGTGAGGTGTGGTCCAAGATAGTAGCAAGGTTTATCCTGAACTCACCTTTCCCCATGAATGCATACATAAACAATCTGACTTTACACCTAAAGAAACCAGAAAATAAAGGAAGAATGAAGCTTAAAGTTAATAGAAGGAAGGAAGGAAGAAAGGTCTCAGTGGAATAGAGAATGGAGAGACAGTAGAAAAGATCCATAAAACTAAGAGCCTGTTCTTTAAAAAGATAAACAAAATTGACAAACCTTTAGCTAGACTTACCAAGAACAAAAGAGAGGGTTTAAATAAATAAATCAGAAATGAAAGAGAAGTTATAACCAGTACCACAAAATTAGAAAAGATCATAAGACAATACCATGGATAATTATACACCAACAAACTGGACAACTTAGAAGAAATGATTAAATTCTAAAAAAAGTGAGAATTTTCAGGACTGAATCATGAAGAAATAGAAAATCTAAATAGACCAATTACTAATAGGAAATTGTATCAGTAATCAAAAAATTCCCAACAAATGAGTTTCAGGACCAGATGGATTTATTGGTGAATTCTACAAAACATTCAAAGATTTACTACCTATCCTTCTCAAACTCTTCCAAAAATTTAAAGACAAAACTCATTTTATGAGGCCAGCATCACCCTGATACCAAAAACAGACAAGGACATGACAATAAAAGAAAATTATAGGCCAATATCCTTGATGAACACAGATGCAAAATCTCCAACAAAATATTAGCAAACCAAATTCAATGATACATTAGAAGAGTCATACATCATGATCAAGTAGGATTTATTCCAGGGATGCAAGGATGGTTCAACATCTGCAAATCAATCATCACGATCCACCACATTAACAAAATGAAAGTTAAAAATCATATGATAAGCTCAATAGATGCAGAAAAAAATTTGACAAAATTCAACATCCATTAATGATAAAAATTCTCAAAAAATGGGGATACGGGGAATATAGCTCAACATAATAAAAGCCATGTATGACAAACCCACAGCTAACATCATACTCAATGGTGAAAAGCTGAAAGTTTTTCCTTTAAGATCAGGAACAAGACAAGCATGTCCACTCTCATCATTTTTATTCAACATAATACTGGAAGTCCTAGCCAGAGCAATTAGGCACAAAAAGGAAATAAAACTATCCAAATAGGAAAAGGAGAAGTAAAACTGTCACTATATGGAACAGAATAGAGAACTCAAAAATAAACCCATACATATATGGTAATTGATTTATGACAAAAGAGGCAAGAATAGACAATGGGGAAAGGACAGTCTCTTCAATCAGTGGTGCAGGAAAAACTGGACAGCTACATGCAAAATACTGAAACTAGGTCACTTTTGTACACAATACACAAAAATAACTCAAAATAAAGACTTCAGTTTAAGACTTGAAACCATAAAGCTCTTAGAAGAAAACATAGGCAATAAGCTACTTGACGTCAGTCTTGGCAATAAATTTTTGAATCTAACCCTAAATGCAAAGGCAACAAAAGCAAAAATAAACAAGTGGGGACTACATCAAACTAAAAACTTCTGCACAGCAAAGGAAACCATTACCAAAATGAAAATACAATCTATACTGAATGGGAGAAAATATTTTCAAATCATATATCCAATGAGAGATTAATCTCCAAAATACATAAAGAACTCATACAACAAATAACCAATCAAAAAACAAAGAGTCCAATAAAAAATGAGCAGAGGATCTACATTAGACATTTTTCCAAAGAAGATATGCAGATGGCCAACAGGCCCATGAAAAGATGCTCAACATCACTCATTATCAGGGAAATGCAAATCAAAACCATTTGAGATTTTACCTCACTCCTGTCAGAATGACTAGTTTCAAAAGGATAAGAAATAATAGTGTTGGTGAGGACACAGAGAAAAGGGAACTCTCTTGTGCTGTTGGTGGATATGGAAATTGGTGCAGCCACTATGGAAAACAGTATGGAAGCCCCTCAAAAGATTAAAAATAGAACTATCATATGATCCAGCAATTCTACTTCTGGGTATTTATCCAAAGGAAATAAAAAGATATATGCACCCTATGTTCATTGCAACATTATTTGCAATAACCAAGATATGGAAACAACCTAAGTGTCCATGAACAGATGAAAGGATAAAGAAGATGTGATATATGTGTACAATGGAATATTACTTAGCCATAAAAAAAGAAGGAAATCCTTGCCATTGGTGACAACTTGGATGGACCTTGAAGGTATTATGCTAAGTAAAAGAAGTCAGAGAAAAACAGATATTGTACGATTTCACTTACATGTGGAATCTAAAAAACAAAACGTATAGATACAGAGAACAGGCTGGTGGTTGCCAGAGGGGTAGGATGTTGGGAGTGGGAGATACATGTGAAGGGGGTCAAGAGGCACAAACTTCCAGGTATAAAATAAATAAGTCATGGGGACATATATATACAGCATGGCAACTACAGTACATAATTGTGTATTGCATATTTGATAGTTGCCAAGACAGTAAATCTTAAAAGTTCTCATCATAAGAAAAAAAATTTAATTTTGGAGAGTGACTGATGATAACCAGACTTATTGTAGTGATCACTTTGCAGTGTATACAAATATCAAATTATTGTATCGTACACCTGAAAATAATACAATGTCAATACCTCAAAAATAAATAGGTAAATAAAGAACAAAGTTCAAAGTAACATGTTAATGTGATTAACGCTGAAAAGACGATATGTAGATTTGACTTACCATACTGTCCCAGCCTGCAGAGCGGAGGAAACTGTTATGGCTTTATCAATATCTTTGGTAAAGATTCCTGCTGATAAGCCATAAAGAGTATTATTTGCTCTCTTGATCACGTCATCTAAAGATTTAAACTTCATGATTTGCTGCACTGGTCCAAATATCTATACCATAAAAAAATGAATGAAATAAGTCAAAGTAACAGGTTAAAACTAAATATCTTAAATGGTATTGTGGTTTTATTCCCCTACAAACTACCATTAACTAAGATTTTACTTTGCATCTCAAAGTGTAAGAATCAAAACGGTAGCTGCTGGAATGGGAGGTTAAGATAGGCAATGGTCATGTGTTAAATTCCCTTTGGAACAAAATGGGGTAGAAATAAATAAGGTAATATTAATTTTCTTGTTGTTGGAATTAGACTTCCAAGAACTTACCACTGTGTATAAAGTCATTAATTTCACAGTTTCTTTTACATTTAAGAATATTTTATATTCTCGGGCGCCTGGGTGGCTCAGTTGGTTAAGCAACTGCCTTCGGCTCAGGTCATGATCCTGGAGTCCCAGGATGGAGTCCCGCATCGGGCTCCCTGCTCGGCGGGGAGTCTGCTTCTCCCTCTGACCCTCCCCCCTCTCATGTGCTCTCTCTCATTCTCGCTCTCAAATAAATAAATAAAATCTTTAAAAAAAAAACAATAAAAAAGAATATTTTATATTCTCTCCCTAGTTTTCCACATCAAGTCACTACATAAACAGCAAACTCAAGAAAGTAATGCTTGCTCTACTGGATAAATGAATAAGTAATAATTGCTAATAATTATTTTGTTTTAAATATCAGTGTATCATCAACTGAAATACCACCTACTTTACTGGACTTAGATCTTTTTATAATCAGCCAAATTAGCTGAAACAACATGAATTTTTGTTCAGATTCTGTTCTTCAGCCAAATCTTAAGCGACTTACATGTACCAAGCAAAATGATCCATTACTGTAAGAGCTTAAATCCTCAACCACTAACTAAAGCATGGGTTCATTAATAATGACTATGATCATAGGATGGGAAACAAACTCCCAATTTGCTCATTCAAACCTAAATTGTTCTTTCACTTTTGCTAGATTCTCTAGTTAGCTCAGCCCAAAGTCAACTTATTCCGTATCTCATCCCCAGATGGGAGAAAAACAAGTGGGTTTTCTCTTAAAAATTAAGCTCCTGTATTATGTTTCTGTAAAACATATATTAAAATTAAGCAAAGAGGGGTCCTTCTGAGTGTTACTAAAATTTTCTGAGAAATGTAAGTTAGTGGGAGGCAAAAATCAGAAAAGAGAGTTTTCTGGTGTTCATCACTGATCTAAGTATTGGAGTTGGGGGTTACAATTCCACAAAGGCTGAGTATAAATCCTAAGGCTGTAAATCTAATTATTGTATTGTAACCTGGGAACCAGATACATAGCAGCTATGGTAATAAGTGTGTTAATATCTTACCTAATTTTAATTGAACAAAGCACATGGTTCAAGGCTTCTTTGAGGCACCCTACTATGTATATCACAGGAACACAATAAATGTTTCCTTGATTGAATGTATTTTTTTGCCTTTATCTTTTCCCATGGCATGCAAGAACAGCAGATCCAATAAGACAAATATTTGTCAATACATGCAAAATTTACATGCAAATAAATGCAAAAAAAAATCAGTTGACAGCTGAATTGGTATTGAGAAACTATGTTTGATTATCCATATGTATCTTTTGTTTTATTTTTCCTGTTTATTTACTGCTTGCAAATTTGATTATGCACTTTCCCCCTTGCTTGATGGCATTTTGGGAGGTAAAGAAAATAACCCTTTTAGATTCTCTATCATATCATAAACATGAAATATAAATTCACTGGATGAAAGATTATGATTCAGTACATTTGAATTGGCAGTGCCTTTTTGTTATAGTTTATTATGGGACACCTTCATAGCCCAAAGCCAGTGAATCTATCTCTGTATTTATTAAAACCCCTCTGTCCAGGGCACCTGGGTGGCTCAGTCAGTTAAGCATCTGACTCTTGATTTCAGTTCAGGTCATGATCTCAGGGTCATGAGATCGAGCCCCGTGTCAAGCTCCACACTCATTGCGGAGTCTGTCTGAATTCTCTCCCTCTCCCTCCGTCCCTCCCTCTGCTCGTGTTCTCTCAAAAAATAAATCAATAAATAAAATCTTAAAAAAAATAAAACCCCTCTGTCCACGAGGTAGATTATTTATAATTCCTAAATGCAAACTAGCCTTTCCTAGTTATATAGTTATATATCATGTCTCTGGATAACATCTTCTTAATGTTAATTAGTTTGTGCTCACCAAATATTGAACAGCAATATATTTGTCTAGGAAAATTAGGAAGTGCAAGAGCTGAAAACAGGGCCAAGAGCATACGGAGGGTGAGGAGCCATGTAGGGGATGAATGTTATTTTCAAATATATGGATGGCTCTTATGCGGAAAAGGGCATAGTGCAGATATGAGGCCAACAAGCAGAACTTAAGAGGAGGGATTCATATGCAGCTAGAGGGAACTTTCTAGTGCTTAGCATTGTCCAGACACGGAAAAGTCTAAGAAATAATGAGTTACCTGTTGATGATGCTGTTTAAAGAGACACTGGCTGGCCAATGGCCAGGAGCAAACCAATGATCATAGTGGGATTGGAGAGGTGAGTTTAAGAGATCCTTCCGGTTTTATGAGGCTATAATTCCGTAACAGTAACAAGTCACTTAAGCTCTTTGGATCTCAATTACCTCATCTATAAATTTGACTTTTGGCCTGAGTTATCCATAATCTTCCTTCTAACATTAACACACTATCACTTTTTAACAGAATGGTTCCCACATGCTCCATGGGATTCTACACTGTTAGGTTAGGTGGGATTGGGTGGATACTGAAGTCAATATGAGCAACAGTAGGTCACATAGAAAGAGTGGGGAATGGTGGTCATGAGAGTTAGACTATACCTCCAGGCTGCTTAGCTGGGCGTGTGACCTAGCTCTTTCCTACTTTGGGCCTTAGGTTTTTTATCTACTACTTAGGATGATAACAAGAATCATAAATCATAGTTGACTATGCGGCTCAAAGGAGAACTCAAGATATAAAAGGCATAAAGGTACAAAAAGGTTCTAAAAAGTTTGAAATGTTCTATTCACAGGGGTAATAAAATATATATAACATGTAGGAACTGAAAACAACTACTATGTCATTATTTAGGAAAATTCTTGGACCAGAATACTATGTTTAATTTTATTTAGTTTCCAATCATTATAAGGTAACATAGGAATCATACACCTTATAAATGTTCTGAGATTTTTTATTAGAAAAAAATACCAGTCTAAATAGGTGAAAATAATAAAAGAGAGTATTTATCTCTGGGAAGAAAAGACTACAGGCTTTCTTCTTGTATTGGAGAAATTCTATGAGAAGAAAACAATATAATGATACTTCTCTCAAGAGGTTGTGAGAATTAAATAAGAATATTTCATGTTTATATTAAATATTTTATTTCTTTATATAAATATATTTATATACATGTATAATATACACTAAACTTTATAAAAATGAATAGGAATGTCAGAAATATAAATCTTTACATAAATAAAGCATTTATATTTATTATTTTTCATAAGAATATATTTATATTTTACACTGTTTATAAGGCACTTAGCTCTATATCTGGCACATAGTGAGCAATCACTAAATGGTTCTTATTATTAATAAAAACAACCAAACAAAACTACAGACCAATATCCCTCAAACTACAGACAAATATTAACTACAGCAAATATTCCTAAAAAGTATTAGCAAATAATATTCAGCAATACCCACAAAGAGTTATACACTATCACCAAGTGAGAATCATTCCAGAGATATAAGGCTGGTTCAGTATTCAAAAATCAGTTAATACAAGACACCACGCTGATAGAATGAAGAAAAAATACCACATAATCGTCTAAGTTGATGCAGAAAAAGCATTTGACAAAATCCATCCTCCTTTTCCTCTCAACAAATTTGGAATAGAAAGGCACTTCCAAAACCTGATTAAGGGCATTTATGAAAATCTCACAGCTAATATCATACTCAGTGACAAAGACTGAATGCTTTTCCCCTACGATAGAGAACAAAACAAAGATGCTCACTCTTGCTACTCTTATTCAACATAGTGCAGAATTCGAGCAAATGAAAAAGGCAAAAAAAGGAAATAAAAAGCATACAAATGAGAAGAGAAGGAATATAGTTGTTCCTATTTGTAATGACACCATTGTCTACATACAAATTCTCAAGGAATCTCCAAAAACCTCCTAGAATTACTGAGTTTGGCAACATCAAGAAAATATACAAAATCAGTTATAACTATTTATACTAGCAATAAACGTATGCATACAAAAATTAAAGATTCTACTTACAATAGCTCAAAAAAATACTTAGGCATAAATTCAATAAAACATGTTTAGGACTCATATACTGAAAACTATAAAATCCTGATGAAAGAAATCAAGGAAGGTATAAATAAAGAGACAAACCATGTTCAATGACTGGTAGATTCCATACAATAAAGATGTTAATTCTCATCAAATTGATAAGACACGTTTAACACAATTCCTCTGAAAATTCCAGCAAGATTTTTAAAAATATATATGGACAAGGTTATTCTAAAATTTATACGGAAAAGCAAAGGAACTAGGTTAGCTAAAACAATTTTGAAGAAGAATGAAGTGAGAGGATTCAGTCTTCCCAATTTCATTTATTATTTTTGTTGCTCTGCAATAAAAAGGAACAAACTATCCTGAGATACAACAACCTAGATGAATCTGTAGAAAATTAAGCTGAGTGGAAAAAAAAAAAAATCCAATCCCGAAGGGTTGCATGGAGTATGAATCCACTTATGTAAAATTCTTGAAATGACAAAATTATAGAAATGGAAAACAGATTAGTGGATAAGGGAAAGCCTGGGCTTAAGGATAGGGGTTTATGGGAGGGCCATGGATTTGGCTATTCAAGAAACATGAGGGATTCATATGCTGATGAAATGTTCTGTGTTTTGTCTGTTTCAACGTCAACATACTTGCTGTGATATTATGCTATAGTTTTGCGAGATGTTGCCATTTGTACGAAACTGGGTAAAAAGCAAGGGAATCTGTCTGCATTCTTTCTCATAACAACAGTTGAATCTACAATTATCACAAACTAAGTTTAATTGAAAAAAAATCTTGCATATCATGTAATCATTTTCCAATTATCTTTGAATATATTATTTCCAGAGGAGAAAAAGCAACAACGAAATGAAGTTTTCTTTTCCATTACTTTAAAGCTGCGGAAGAAGCCCCTAGAAATTGTTAAGCATCCTGATCTGTCTTTGGCTGGAAATTCTTGGCTGGCCTCATGACTTCCTTACTATTTTTAGTCTTGATTACAAATAGACATTTATCAGTAACAGAAATGAAAAGTAACATTCACCAAGAAAGATGTTAAAAGAACTGAGGATTTTATTTTATAAAGATTTATTTATTTATTTATTTTAGAGAGAGTGCATGTGTGTGTGAGCTGAGAAGGGAGGCAGAGGGGGAGTGAAAGGGACAAGGAGACTCCATGCTGAGTGTGGAGCCCGTTGCGGGGTTCGATCTCATGACCCTGAGATCATGACCTGAGCCAAAACCAGGAGTGGGATGCTCAACCAACTGAGCCATGCAGACTCCCCAAGAACTGAAAATTTTAAAGGGAGGCTTTGTACACACACATAGAGAACATATGGCAACAAAGGGAACAGAGCAGAATGAAAGTATTTACCTCCTCTTTGGCAATGCGCATGTCGTCTGTAACGTTAGAGAAGACCGTGGGCTGGATGAAGTAGCCTTTATTCCCCCATGGGCCACCACCGCACTCCAGTTTGGCCCCTTCTTTCTTCCCACTCTCAATGAGGTCAAGTATTTTTTCATATTGTTCCTTATCAATCTGTAGGAAAAATATCACATGGAAAGGGAAATAAATGAATAAAGTAAGTTTATAAGGGTAATATATTGCCCAGCCTGTTAATGAGGGATTCAAAATGCTAGAGGATTGTTACTGAGTGAAATCTTCCATCAAAACAGCTGACAGAGGCTCAGATTCATTCTGTGTTTATTCTCCTGACTTTTCTAGAAGGAACACTTACAGGTAAATATTTGTATTCAGCATTTGCTTTACCATTACGTAAGCAAAGCACATCAGCCCTGCGAACAAATGTAAACATCTTCACACTACTGTCATTTATTTTCACTGGGAAAAAAATGCCTGTTAACAGTCAAACACACTTGAAAACTATAGTCCTAACTGAAATAAAGAGGAAAAGGAGAAGAGAACTTTGATACTGGGTTTAATGAAATTTGGCAGTTGGAAAGCAGATGCTTTAGGGCTTTGAAGACCCCTAGACTTCTGTTTGCTCCTCGTTCCTGACAACCTCCTCTGGCCGGATACACGCTGACCGCAGCGTGGGCATCCTCCCGTCCAGGTCCCCGTGGGGCAGTCTCAGTAGGTCGATCCCAGTTTCTAGCCTGTCCTATTAGCATCTCGCTTCATCACAGAGACTACCTCTAAAAACATGACAAGAATGACAGGGTCTGAATGGTTTGTTAAGCAGTATTTTTTATAAGGAAAAAAAGCAAAAACAAAAGCAAACCTAACTCGAGTTTGGGCTGGGATACCCAGAGCACACATCTTCCCCCCATGCACTGGAATTGGGGTTATGTATTGTCTCAATTGTCTCAATTTTGGGAGGCTGAAAAACTTAGTGATTTTTGGACTCTAAAATCGCTGGTCAAGACTGCCCTGTCTCAGGTGTGGCCGGGGTTAAGTTTTAAAGGAAAAAGATTGAAGATCCAGGAGTTAAGGTGAAGGGCCTCTTGCCAGTTCAGCCTGTCTTTTCTCACTACTTAGAAAGTGTTGCTCTTTATCTTCTTCTTTGACTCTGCAATCTTCCTCATCTTCCAAATCCCAGAAAAAGGTCACAAACTAACTGCACACAGCCCAGCTCCCATATCCAATGAGATTAAGTGCTATTTGAAACCAGAAACCGTTTTCTAAAATTTGGCACAATATTTGGTACAATGTTGCTCAGTCCTCCTTTGTGCATGATATTTAAATGAGTATTTCAAAGGGAAACGTTCCTTCATTTCCAGCAGATCAAGGAAGTTGTAATGTTGGTTTAATAACTGTTGGTTTGATATTTAAATTGCTGCCTAGTATTTACTACAGCGAGACTAAGGGGTGGTGTTAGTTCTGTCTGGTTAAAATACTCAGGTTTCCAGCAACTAGCCAAGGATCCATGTATCTCCATGCAAAGCTTCTCTGGCCTCTTCCAAAGTATTAATCTCACTATGGCCTCAAAAAATCATGATTTTGGAGTGTTTCATTTTAAGATGTATTCCCTAAGTCATAACTTGTACCCGCCTGTGACCAGAGTGGATATTTGGGGACAGTCCTAGTCTTGCTTATGCACTGGGAGGTAAAGGCGGGAAGAATTTGTTTGTTGGAAAACTTAGATGGTCAATAACTTCTAAGAATACAGGAATTCATAGAGTAGGGTCTGGCTACTGACAATGTGGTTCTCTAGCCAGCCACTCTAGCGTTCCTTGGTGGCAAAATGCATTTCTTAGGCCTCACCCGAGACCTACTGCATTAGAATTCGCATTTTTAATGAGATTCTCAGGTGATTCAAATGCACAGGAAGACTGAGAGCCTTACACCAGAGTTTAGGCCTAGTGATGGAAGTTTTCAGTCATACCTCGGGACATACTCAGTGTAGTCTGGCTAATTTTGCTTCACCATAAATACAAATCTTCCTCAGAAGGTTTCAGATTGGCCATACCTGAATTTGGCTTTCCTTTTGGCCCTCAGGAACTTCTCAGTAAGGCTAGGATGTAGCAGGGGCTCTTTAATTGTGATGGACCATTAGCTCATGGGCTAGTCTATGAGACGTAATAGGGCATGGCATTGTTTAAGAGTCTCAAAGTATACATTTTGATGTGTTTGAATGTGCAAATTATTTAATTCCTTAGGGTTGATGGGTTGAGAAAGAAAGTTTGAGAAATGACACTGAAACATCCTTTAAATCATTTGGAAACCAAAGATCAACAAGAGCAATGAGAGCGGATATATGAAGTTATTGATTTGTGATAGTAATTGTCACCATAGGTATAAATGGAAGCATGCAATTTTCATTTACTCAACAGACATTTGGGCACATACTGTGAACCAGGCACTCAGATGCTTTGTATAGATTATTGCATTTCACTGTGCACTGACCCTGCAAGATTGGTGTTACTACTTCCACTTTACAGATGAGAAAACAGAGCCTCAGGGAAGTTAGATTTTAAATCCAGCCTCTATTTTGAAAGTCCATGTCTCTGCATTAGGACAAGATGCAACTTCTGATAATGTTATAACCTTTGATGTGGGTTATGAAATCAAATTGGAAAATCACTTTACCAATGAAAAAATATAAAATATAATGTGATTAAGATAAAACAACATATTACTTCATTTACCAGCTGAGTTATTTGAGGGCTTTTAGGTTTTAATATTTGGCATTGCCTAAATCTTAAGGTTTTCCTACTTGGCTATCTTGGCATGGGCAGAAAAAGCCAAGTTAGCCTTTTAACTCTTCCAGACTGTAAACTCCATGAGGTCAGGTAGCATATCCTCCTTGTTCCTTTGGGCATTGTCAGGTACTTATCCCAGGATTTAGCTTTCTTTAACACTGGGAGTTAGATTCATTGCTTTTTTTTTTTTTTTGAAACACCGAACTGATACAGTATTGTCACCTAGGAAGATCTATGGTAATGAAACAATCTTATTCAATAAAAAGCAAATCTAGAGAGGACACTTTATTCTTGTCCCCTGTGAATGCTATTCCTTCTTTTGTATACTCACTTGAGGGCCCTGATTGACTCCTGGGGCCAGAGGATTTCCAAGGACATAGTTTTTAGCCCGTTCAACACTCCGTCGGACAAACTCATCGTAAATCGATTCTTCCACAAAAAGCCTGGATGCAGCTATACAACATTGGCCTTGGTGGTAGAATAACCCCTGGTGTGCAAATTCAACGGCATTGTCCACTGCAAAGAAGATACTCACATTGAAGAAGAGATTTTTTTTTTAAAGATTACATATTTGTATACATCGCTCTCAGAGGCAATAGGATGCTATAGAAAAATTATGAGTTGCACAGTCAGATGTAGATTCAATACACCCCACCTCTTATCAGCCAGGTGACAAATTAACCTTTCTAATCCTTTATTTAATATGGAAATGATAGCCACAAATATAGAATCTGAAAAAATTAATATAGACACTACCAAGAATATAGAAAGTGTCAGAAGATCCTATCCCACTGCAAATGATTTTTAGATATTTTTATTTTAGAGAGAGAAAGAGAGAGCGCATGCACATGGGGGGAGGGGCAGAGGGAGAGAATCTCAAGCAGACTCCCTGCTGAGCATGGAGCCTGACCTGGGGCTTGATACCAGGACCCTGAGATCATGACCTGAGGCGAAACCAAGAGTGGACGCTTAACTGACTGAACCACCCAGGCACCCCTACACATGATTTTTATAAAAATCTCTGTTTATAATTAGTTAGATGACTGAATATCTCAGGTCTCAGATTTTAACTAAATGACAAGGAAAACATGAACTATCTATTTTTTTCCCACTTTTAAAAAGGTGAATTTTATGGTATCTAAACTGTTTTTCAATCGAGGTGTTACAAAACAAAACAAAAAAGGTTAGAAAAGTTTATTTCCATCCCTGGGTTGTGGTCTCTCTGAGGACAGGAAAGAAATATTGTTAATCTGGGTTATTCCAAAGGCTAGTACAGTGCCAGGATAGTATCTCATATTCCCATTTCTTTCTTTCTTTCTTTCTTTCTTTCTTTCTTTCTTTCTTTCTTTCTTTCTTTCTTTCTTTCTTTCTTTCTTTCATTATTTGTTTATTTGATGTAGTGTTCCATGATTCATTGGGAAACATGAACTATCTATTGCATTAAATAATTTAAAAATATTTTTAGACACCCTGATCAATAGGAAAAATGATATTTCTGAAAAAAAAATTAATATTCAAAATCACTCACCCACCTTGACAGCCCTGTTCCAGGAAAAACATTTTCCAACTTTATTTAAAATATGCCATATTATTTCATATATGCCTATAAACTCTTCTTATCTACATATGTGAGATGGTAGAATGGGGCTTGAAAGGGAAAAATAGGTTGTCATCACTAAATCCTAAACAACCTGAGGTTTTCTCTGCATTTTAATTTTTTAAATGGTGGAGATTTAATTCAACATTATAGCAATTGAGTATTGTGATATTTACTTTGTGAACTAACCGCACCTACTTAAGTTGTAGTGGAAACAGTTTCTAGAGAGGTTTGGTAAAAATCAGGACTCTTATCATATTTGTGGAATATATAATAAGGCAGTGTGTTCTGAAAAGCTTCGGCTAAGATCACACTCAGCCATTTCTGTTTATTACCTTATGCTACAGCTATCAAAGAAAGAGCTAGATGAATGCTTGAGAATCCATTTCTGCTGACTGACTCCCACTTAGAATAGAATTGTGGGATTCTACTCGATAATACAATCAGAATGAACCAGGGATATTGTATAGGGGAGTCACATCATAATTATAGATGGAATATATGTAAATTCGACCACACGAGCTAGGAAAAAAGGGAGAGAAACTCCTTAAATGCTAAGTGTTATTCTCTTCTGACCCTTTCATTCAATGTGTGTATGACCCAGAGCGAAGGGAAATGACAAATGTGAAATTTGCCATCTCTCTAGTTGGTCCCAGTCCAACATAACTGGGGGTATGTCACCATGCCTAACCCAATGCTAATATTTACAGGCATGGAATTAAAAAAAAAAATACACCACAGCTCCCAAGTGCAAGACAGTTGGTTGCCTAGAGTTCAGCTGCGAAAATGGCAATCTATTCCACTCCAGGAAGAAAGAGTGTCTGCATTAGACTCATCTAGGTGTGACACATTAGGACATTTTGAGAGATTTTTCAAGAGTCATTCTAGGTTCTGGTTAATGCCTTACATTTTGATGTTAGAAGCAAACCCTTTTATAAACTTCAAGGTCACCGTCCGGCATTGCCAGACACCACGATGAGGGGTGAAAAGTTAAGAGTGGCCCTCACTCACAGTCGGCATCAGCAAACACAATGCAGGGGCTCTTTCCACCAAGCTCCAGGGTCACCCTCTTCAGATTGCTTTTCCCCGCAGCTTCTTTGATCATCTTGCCAACCTGGAATGGAGCATTACAGAGGAGGAGGCTGAATCTGCTCTCCTGAACGCGGGTTTATTTAGCATTTTAAATGTATATGAGGTTTGTGCCATAGTTAAATTCCAGTGGGGAGAAACATTAAATGGCTTTTCTCAAGATTTGGCACCTTCAGATATCAAAGGCTCCTCTACCCGAGCATAAACATAATGAATCAGAAAAACACTCATGAGAACAGATACATAGAAAATGACAGCTGATCTTGACAGACAGAACTGGGCAGGAGGTATTTTTCGTTTTAATCAGAACTTCATCTTTCTATTATGGACTGGACATATCACGATCCAACCATCACTTATCTACTTGACTTTTCATCCCTCTACTGAAATCCAGAGAACTCTATCCAAGCTGGCATATTTATTGCCCCCTAAACCTCATCTCTGTTTCTCATTATATGCCCACCCTGACCCGGGCCGCCCCCAATCCCAGCCTTCCTTGAGGTCCGGCTGATACCTGAACTCTTCTTTGAAGCTTGCTCTGTTGACTCTAGGCAGACATGACTTTTTCTTCCTCTTATTCCCACCCCCCCACACCCCATAGAACCCTCATTAGAACTGTTTCAGAGTCTCCCTTGGATTGTATTATTTGTAAACACATCAATTTCCCAAACAGATATCACCCCCTTGGTGGCAGTGATAAAGTCCTATCATTGCATACTTCTCAGCACTCTCTGTCACAGTGGGGGTTTGTTGAACTACGGTTGGTTGCCAGATCTCTCTCTCTCTCCCCCCACCTCCCTCCCTCCGTTCCTCCCTTCCTCTCTCTCCCCACAACTTCGAACTGTGGAGCTAGAAAAAAGAAATTGGATCTGTGCTCTGTGCTGTTGGAATCCTACTGTTCTGGCTTCTTCTTTAATGCTAGTTGCCCCTCTTCAGAGAAAGACATTGTTTTCATTTTTTCCTCTGTGGCTCCCATCCCACCAAGATTATTTTCTGTAGTTGTTTTATTTTTCCATCTCTAAGACCTGGCCTGCTTTATAACTATTTCCTCTTTACTATTTTTATTGAAGTCCTAATGTCCTAAATGATCTTTGCTTTTCTTTTTGAAAGATGATTCATTTTATCTTGCTTCTGGGTTGTTGTTTTTTTTTTTTTCCCTATTTGACACATCTGATTTTAATAAAAAGTTTCTATCCCAACTGAACAAAAGATAAGTAGGTGCTTGCTGAGCATATGTTTGAATTTTATGTGCTTATTGAACTGACTGCTACCATGCCTTACAGAGCAGAGCAATAATTAAGCTGCCAATGTTTTTATCTTATTTAAAGATGTCAGGTGCTAAATCAAATCCTTTAATATAGGTTAATAAAAAGAAACTGAGAAGAGACTTGCGGTGGGGAAATCCTATCTGAAATTTTTCTTATATGCCATTTTCCTTCCACAATATACTTCTTTTTAAATTTTCATTTACAATGATTAAGAATTTTTTATTTCCTACATTCTTTCCTTTTCCTCCTTTGAATTCTCCAAATTCTTTCTTCATCTTTTTTTTTTTTTTTTTAACTTAGAAATATTTACTGGAGAAACTTTGTTAGATAATTTGTGTCTCAGGGAAGGGAATGAGATCAGAGATATTTTTCTAAAAGCAACAGATGTCGGAAGAACTAGAATGAAGAGTGGCCAGAAGTATGAGTAAGGGAGAAAGGTTACACTTTTGTTTAGTACAAGTTTCGATGGCAAATAAAAGGTTTGAGTTTTCCCAAAGGTCTAGTTAAAGCCAAAACAAGGAAACATAAATTTTGTTCCATGGTTTTGTTCCCTTACTTGGAAAAAAGTAAAGGTTCATTATTTTTCCTAAAGAGGTCTGCAATGAAGAAAGAGAAGAACCTTCGAGACTATGGTAAGCAATATGTCCCATGATGTTGTGTCATTGTCATGTGAGACAGAAGTAGCAAGTGAAAATGGTCTAATTTACCACATCCTGCACAATGTGCATTGGATTCTGTTTTTTGTTTTGTTTTGTTTTATTCTGTTTTAAATGAATCTAACGGGACATTAAAATTCTTACCTTGCCAGAAGCATTTTTAGAAAGAGGATCATTGCTACCGTGACCACAAAAGATATAATCCATGGTTTGCCTCTTTCATGGCACTTGGCAAGTTTCCCACTATCTGCCAAGCAACAAACCTGAAGCTAAAAGAGAGCCCAGAAAGACTGGTTTTTCTGTGTGGCCTCTAAAATCACCTTAGTTACATTTAGTTATTTAATACTTACTCGGAAGTAGTTACTATACTGGCTTTTGCAGATAACAGTGACTAGGACAGTCTTTGAGGATGGTCAGCAAAGGAGAGAGATAAATGACAAAGCAATGGGCATGAGCTATCATAATTATAGATCACGGACAATGGGGAACACACATGGGGGGTGGTTTAAAACTCAGGATGCCCCTGGGACTGCAGAGAAAGCCAAAGAGGCAGCAGGTGGTGGAAGCCATATTATAGTAGGTGTGGCCACGAGTGAGCAAAAGCCTGGAGGAATGAAAAGATACATCTGAATACCCTATGGGGTGCTCGATATTTCACTACTCATTAGCTCCTTCAATTGTATTTTGTAGAATAAGGTAGCTATTATTATTCACATAAAAATGAGAAATACAAATGTAGCAATGATACTTAATGTTTGGAAGACACACTGCTTAAAGGGGTAGAGTCAGAATTTGAACCCAGATGTTTCCCAGTCTTTTAATCTCAGAGTTTTTTCTACTTTTAGCAAGTAAAGTGCTCCAAAGCACCCAGGGATGGGCCAAGACAAATAGGCAGGGATTCTAGAGATGCGATCAGATGAGCCGGGGAATGAGCGGGCATGGAATCTAGAGCAGCAAATGTGCATGGAGGTTTAGAATGCTAGGCTGAGGAATTTGTACCTTCCTGCCTTTACCTCTGCTATGATTTTGATCTGTGACTTCACCTTTTTTTTTTTTAACTTACTGCCATGTCTCATTCCCAGTTGTTCTGTCCACAGAATCCTGAATGCAGGATTTGCTTTCCCCTACCTCAATGAGCGTTTGTAGAATGTAAACCTTTTCTGTTCTGTGTCTAGGAAACATAAAAAAGTATTTTTGTATTTATCTAGTTTTTAAAAGATCAAGAAAAATAAAATTTTACTTTCCACCGTTTTAGTTCTCTATGTAAATGTTTCTTTATATTGGAGTGGCTAATTTGGAATATAAAATAATCAAATTAGCTTCTCCTCGTTATCTAGAATGTTCTTCTTGCTTCTCAATCTCTGGGGAGTTAAAAAAGTAACCGCTCTTCAAAATTCAGAGCAGGTTCTCGCCCCTATGTAGACATCATCATTCCTTGCTGTGAATGCCCTTATAGAGCTCTTAGTATCTTATCACATCCTGTCTTGTATCTTATGTGTAACCGCAGTTTTATAAGAAGGGGCTCTTTTCATTCTTCATCCTTTATACTGTATACCGGTAAGATGTTTGCACTGAACATCTCACAATGTCACATCATCCAACAGGAGGACTCGAACTGTTTTTTGCTTGATACGGTATGATTTTACCACTTTCTTTTTGCTTGCAACAGAAACTCATCTCAATAGATGGGAATTCATTCTCCCAAACTCCACTTTCCAGGCGGTTCCCTCTTTCTCTCCCTCCTGCCTCTTCTTGCAGCGCCCATGGCTGAGACCCTGCTCTTTAACCTTCTGGAAAGTCAAGCTGGAGCCGGAGGGGCATAAAAATTAAGCTAAGCCAGCAGTCACACTCAGGAAGCTGAGTCGCTGGCTCCCTTTCAGAATGATCAGGAAAGAGAGAGCCCCAAATAAGGAGCTAAAGGTGATGCTCTGCTCTTTAATTTCCATAATCTACAGGGTACGATTACATCCATTCATACAAATCACTGCGGCCTAATTTAGATTTTCTATCATAAACCATACTAATCATACGACAGGGTCTCATCAGCTCTATTTCTTGTCAGGAAAGTAATGAACCCACTAGAAACAGTTTCATGCAGGCCGCGTGTGTGACAGGTACCCCGCTTCATCTCAACCACATCTGCTTATGTTCTATAAACATGTGTGAAGGTTAGAATAAGGAACAAATCATTAAAAGGAACTTTTGTTTTAGAGAAATGTCGGCCTAAAAACAGTGACACAAAACATGCTTCTGACACCTGGACATGCAGACCTTCTGCAGTACTGGCCTGAGTGATTAATGTTACCTCTGTAGATCCTGTGAAGGCCACTTTGTCTATATCCATGTGGGAAGAAATGGCCGCCCCAGCAGTAGGCCCGTAACCAGGGACAATGTTCACTACTCCGGGAGGGAAACCTGCCTGAGGATAAAAAGTAAAATGGTTATGACAGAACTGAGAATTTAATTCTGTGATTAAAAAGAGGAGAGTCTGGGATCAAAGCCGCCTCCCGATGCTGAGCTTATGAGTTTCTCTACCAAGAAAGATTCATTTAAGTGCTATTATTATTATTATTTCATTTTGTAGCCCACTTAAAAAAACCTCCCGAATTACATTACTGGGGAAGTGTTTCTCCTTGGGGGCAGAAATCCATGTTTGACTTTTCTGGATCATTGCCCCAGTGATGGCTGCCTCAGATTTCATAATAGTAACTCAGAAAGATAGTGTGTGGAAAAGAGCTTGGGAAATCACTCACATAGAAGGAAAACAATGCAATTATTATCCTACTGGCAAAACTAAGAAGCTAAAAGGATCTTGCATTTTCAGTTTCTAGCTATTGATTGTTTAGGCCATACCAACTGGGTTGCAAATTCCTACTGGCAATATTTAATCAGTAAAACATTAGATAAGAACTATCCTCCCGTGCATGACTAAGCTTCACAGTTTGATTTCATTCCTGGTTAAAGAATGATCAGGGAGAAAACAGTGTGTACCTGAGATGGGCACATTGAAATTTCATATTCTTGGCATCAAAATGCCCCATTTTGACATTTCTTTTGCCCTCCCTTTTTTTAAAAAATTTGAAGTGAAGAATAGTTTTAAGATTTAGGTTCAGATTTTTTAAATTTAAGTTTCTAGTAACTAAAGCCTGGTTTTTAAGTTCTGGAAAGATCTGAAGGACAAAGGGCAACACATTGCAAGAAAAAAGACAGTAACCCAACCTGGATAATTGATGAAAATAAATTTCATGTGCTTTTTTTTTTTTTATTTTTTTTTTGGCCAGTTTTTGAGCAAGAAGGTAAATGCAGAGAAAACCACAACAGAAAACAGAATATAAACACGTCCCCTCATGGAAAGATATGTTAAAAAATTATGTGGTCCGGGAGCCTGGGTGGCTCAGTTGGTTAAGCGACTGCCTTCGGCTCGGGTCATGATCCTGGAGTCCCAGGATCGAGTCCCGCATCGGGCTTCCTGCTCGGCGGGGAGTCTGCTTCTCCCTCTGACCCTCCCCCCTCTCATGCTCTATCTCATTCTCTCTCTCAAATAAAAAAAAAAAAAAAAATTATGTGGCCCAATATTACAAGCAAGCATATTGGCACACAGGCCCCAACCTTCAGAGGGATTAGTTTAAAAAAATTTGCAGAACCTCCAGGCCATTAGTGCCAGTTAGAAACCAATATTCATTTCAACATTTGAAAGAAAGATACATCAATTTCAACGTGACTTCGCATTCATGAGTTAAGCTAAGGAAACAAACTAAAAGTGATCATAAGGTGACTGTTTGACATGAAGCCTTTGAGTCTGACTTCTTGTCTCCATTTGGGCAGTTCATTTCGGCTGACTGTTGGAAATCTCAGCTGGTGGCCATATTCAATGTGTCCTCATCTGGACAGAGCCATTGGCAAGTGGTTTACGTAGCACCAAGTGAGTCCTTCATAGTGGAAAGGAGAGTTCCTGAGTTCTCACACATATTTTGATTTGGGGAACTCACCTCTTGGATTAAAGATGCCACGTGAAGGGCAGTGAGAGGAGTTTGCTCTGCAGGTTTGACAACCACGGTATTTCCACAGCTCAGGGCAGGCCCTATCTTCCAAATGAGCATGACCAGCGGGAAATTCCACTAGAAAGCAACAGGGAACAATAGATTCTTTGTATTGCTGAAAGCCCCATTTGCTAATCTAACTTCTACATTATTCACTACCTAAAGATGTGGAATAATAATTGTGGTAGTTTTGTGTAATCAACTGGTGTCTTCAAATTAAGTTCATTGCTAAAAGCAACTGATAAATGCTGGAAAGCTTCAAGTAAAGTAGATATGGGACAGGAGTGGAAGAGAGCCAAAAAATTTTACCAAGTGCTGTTATTTTGAGTTCTTCATCTACTGGAGGAAAAAAAAAATTACTGCATGGTTTAAAAATCAAGCCTGACTGTTAAACATATTGTAAGTTATCTGCACATCTTTGAAAAGTGTAATTATTCCTCCCTCCTTATAGATCATTTGTTGTAACCATGTACCCAGTAATAATATTTAGCAGTGACCTGAAGCTAATATAACATTGTGTGTCAACTATATTTCAATAATAAAAACTGTGTGTGTGTATGTGTGTGTGTTGGGGGGGGTGTTGTAGTAGTAGCAGTGTTTATTTCTAAGGCAAATATCTTGCTAAAGACAAAAAGTCTAGGGTCTGGTGGCTAAGAACTTGGTTCAAATCTCAGCTCAATCATTGACCAGCCCAGTGAGCTCAGACAAGTTACATGCTCTCCATGCATGATTTCATCATCTGCAAATGCTGATAAAAATCCTCTCTACTTCAAAAGGTTATCATGAGGATTCTTCAGGAAAGTGGGCCAAAGGCTTAAGAGAGTGATGGGTTCATCATAGGCATGCAATAAATATTAGCTATTACTAGTATTCAGGACTGTGTAATTTTTATTAGTTTTATTGAGAGTTTTGAACTAATGAGCAATTTCACTCAAAATGTGGCTATGGATGCATTTCAATCTCATTGGAGCAGAAGATAAGTCATTGACGCTTTCCCAGCTGAAAGCTTCAGAATACTTTAACATCTTTTTATTTGGCTTCTCTAATATGTCGGTGAAATCATTTAGATCATCTCCCATTTGTTGGGTTTAAAAGAAAATCTTCATGATTCTGTTTAAAAATACAGCTAAAGGTAGGATAATCCATACAGTACTCCAACAGTTTCTTCCACTTTAATTTAAAAAATGCATTTAGGACTCAAACACTGGTTGCTACTCTTCTCCATGATGAGAAGTCTCAACGGGGAGATAATTTGTGTTGGAGAATAGTAGGCCATACTGCTTCGCTAAAATGGCATCCTACAGAGAGAAGCCAACAATAGCTGCTTTGTTACATACGTGTGAAGCATGGGTCTTAAAAAGAGTATATAACACAGTTTTTTAAAAACAAATCACAGAGTGAAAGGCTAAGATAGGTCAATGCTGTAATATCAAAACACACTCAAGTGATACCCCACAATATAGATATATTTCTGGACCACCTCCTTCATATCCAAAGAGTTCAGTCACAGGGAGACCTGAGCTCATCAGTTACTACATTTGTTCCACATTTAGCAAATATCTAAGAATCCCTACGTGCTGGAGAAAATTTCTTTACCAAATGAAATAGAATTAGAGTTCTTTTTCTTTTTTTTCTTTTTTAAGCTTGAAAATCATATAGGAGACCAACTTACAGGAATGATTTGGCCACATACACCAACAGGCTCATGTCTCGTGTAAGTAAAAAAGTTTCCATCTGCAAAATAAAACACACAAATCATTTGTGGACAAATATGCTTGACATTCAAGGAATGGTCATGGGTTGATGTGAGAAGAAGGTGTAGACAATAACTGAAAACAAAACAACAAATAAAGAAATAAAAACAACCCCCTTATCTCCAACCACTTATGAAATGAAAAATCGAGTGCTGCAATAGTAATGTGAAATGAGAGGAACTGTAAAACTGATGTAGGTCAAGGCAAAGATGCAAAACTGGAATATATCTGAAAGATATTTAATTCTCTGATCTTGTAGGAGAGCTATTTTTTAAATTATCCTCATTCTCGAAGTTTACTAGAAAAAAGGTACAAGGTGTGTGGCTAAGACAATAACTTAGAGTTCTGTTTCTGACAGTTCTATCAGTAATGGTAGAATTTTTTTGAAGTAAAAATAACAAAATTAGAAAAGAGTAGAATTAAAAAATATCTCCCTACAAGCCTACTGGCTTATTCTAAAAGGTGCTTTTTTTTTTTCCTACCAAACAATAAAAGCAAATCTCTTCATCAAAAAAAAAAAAAAAAGAAAGAAAGAAAGAAAGAAAGAAAGAAAGAAAGAAAGAAAGAAAGAAAGAAAGAAA